>NC_059281.1:14404901-14509901 GCF_017591435.1 Portunus trituberculatus
TTGTCACCTCCCCCTGTGTGTGTGTGTGTGTGTGTGTGTGTGTGTGTGTGTGTGTGTGTGTGTGTGTGTGTGTGTGGTAGTAGTAGTAGTAGTAATAATAGTAGTAGTAGTAGTAGTATTAATAGTAATAGTAGTAGTAGGGTATTTTAATCATTACTACTACTACCATACTACTACTACTACTACTACTACTACTACTACTACTACTACTACTACCACCACCACCACCACCACCACCACCACCACCACCACCACCACTACCAACAACAACAACAACAACAACAACAACAAAGAACACTACTACAAAGAAAAAGAAAAAAGAAAAAGAAAGAGAAAAAAAAAAAGAAAAACGAAAGAAAATTAACTACCTCATAAACAACCCTTTCATTTCACCTTCAAAGCGACTCTCCCTACATACATCTCTCTGCCCTCTCCCACAGATATCAAGGGAGGGAGAGGTGGACAGGTGCAATGGCTGTGTTCCCTCTGGCCCTCTCACCTGCCTCCTCTCACTGTCACCTCGGAAAATGAATGCGAGGGGAAGTGGAGAATGCAGGAGACGGGAGACACTTGAGTGGGAGAGAAGATGGAGGGGAATGCAAGGAGGGTGAGGGAAAGAGGGGGAGAATTAAATAGGAGAGGAATGGGAGTGATAACAGGAGAAAGGGGAGGAGGAGGAGGGAGGAGGAGGAGATAGATAGGCAGATATATAAATAGATTGATAGATAGAGAGAGAGAGAGAGAGAGAGAGAGAGAGAGAGAGAGAGAGAGAGAGAGAGAGAGAGAGAGAGAGAGAGAGAGAGAGAGAGAGAAGCCTGGATGTTACCTGATGCCTTGGAGGGAGAAACTTGTCGTAAGGGAGACGGGAAGGGCGAGGGAAGGACCTGAAGGGTGAGGTCTTGGGGTCTTTCGGTCTTTCTTCAAGGTTAAAGGGAGGAGGAAGCCGATAAGGGGAGGGAGGCGGGAGGAATAACAAGATGGAGAGAGGAGAATGGTAAGAGGAGAAAACATGGAGGAGGAAGAGAGGAGCGAGATGAAGACCCATATTGAGTATAGCATTATTCTCTCACCACGACTATTTTTGCAGGCCACAGAGATGACGAGCCGGGTTCTCAAGAGTGTTCCTCCTGTTAGTAATATAGAAGTCCTATCAAACTATCCCTAGAACCTCCAATAATGTACAAATCTTATCAAACTATCACATCAAACTATCCCTAGAATCTTTATCAATGTAGAAATCTTATCAAACTATCCCTAGAACCTCCAATAATGTCCGAATCTTATCAAACTATCACATCAAACTATCCCTAGAACCTTTATCAATGTAGAAATCTTATCAAACTATCCCTGGAACCTCCAATAATGTACAAATCTTATCAAACTATCACATCAAACTATCCCTAGAACCTTTATCAATGTAGAAATCTTATCAAACTATCCCTAGAACCTCCAATAATGTACAAATCTTATCATACCGTCATTAGAACCTCCAATAATTAGAAATCTTATCAAACTATCAGTAGAACCCGTAATACTGTACAAAATCTTATCAAATTATCTCTAGAACCCTTAACACTGTATAAAATCTGATCAAACTATCACTAGAACCCTTAAAATTGTACAAAACCTTATCAAAACATCCTTAGAACCTTCAGTAAAAAACCCATGTCACTTCAACTAGAGCCTATTGAAAATATTGGAGACGTGATGTAGAAGTGTCTCAGAAAGTGGCGGGCGAGGCAGGAGATGAGACACGAGAGGAAGAAGATACGAGAAGAACTTTGAGCCTAAAGAAACCCATAGGAGGGAGTGAGTGAGGTCTTTTCCTTTAGAGGTGAAGTAATGGGGGTCCTTGGAGGGTTGGTGGGGGCTTCTTTCTCGCAGTAATGAATGGAAACTCTGTAGAATATGAAGAGAATGAAAGACTTGGAGGGGAGTGAGGGCAGAAACACAGGGGAACATCAGTGAAGAACAAGTAGTAGTAACGAAAGAGATGTCTGTGGAATATTGTAAGGTAAGCGTATGAGGAAGAGAGGAGCACAAGGGAATACAAAGGAAGAAGAAGCAATAGCAGACCAGTTTGAAATTACGAGGACGTGTATGTAGTATTAAGAGAAGAGAAGGAGTTTTAAGTGCTGGGAGAGGAAGGAAGCAAGTAGAGAGAGAGAGAGAGAGAGAGAGAGAGAGAGAGAGAGAGAGAGAGAGAGAGAGAGAGGATGAGAGCAGATGAAAGGCTGGGAGGTTAGAGTCTCTTTTGTCATCACTCCTCTACTTCTGAAGGGAAAGACAAGAGAGCCACACACGTCCTTGCCCTTGCCCTTGTCTCCACTCCACCTCCTCCACCTCCTCCATCCTTCCTTCCACCTCCACTTGGCTGCGGCACACATTAATCTACACTTTAATTATATCACAGTTCTGGCACCCTTGCTCTGCCGTGCCCCGCTGTGCCCCGCTGTTTCCCGCTAAACATACCCCGGCACAGGGCCAGCTCGAGGGGCGTGGGGCAGTTGCTGGGTGCTGGACGTGTCTTGTTGGGAGGCGCTCTCTTGGCTTCCTCCCTCCCCGCCCTACCGTCCCCCCGGGTGTGTTTCGAAAAGTCATTAGCAGTCTTTAGCTTTCTTTCTGGCTATACTTACTCACTCCCTCCCGTCACTTCGATCTTGCTGCCGTCACTGTTGCTTCCTCTCTCTCTCTCTCTCTCTCTCTCTCTCTCTCTCTCTCTCTCTCTCTCTCTCTCTCTCTCAAACTCATTATCTTCACTCACGAGTTTGTCTCCGTTACTCTCATGTACCACACACACACACACACACACACACACACACACACACACACACACACACACACACACACACACACACACACACACACACACACACACACACACACACACCTCACTCCACCCTGTTTATTATTCATAGGTAATTACTTCACTATCAGTACATCAAAACACGTGTGCTTTCTTTTCATCGTTCCGTGTTTTTTTTTTTTTCTTTTCGTGAGTCAAAGTTTAGATCATGATAAATAGAAAACTACAAATAAAGGAGATTGATTATTATTTTACTTTCTCTTTATTGTTTTTCTTGTTATTTTCCTCTCTCTCTTTAATTTTTCTTTCTATTTTCGTCTTTTCTTTAATTTTTCTTATTTTTTTCTTTTCTTTATTTTTTTTTTCGTCTTTTTCTTCCACTTTTCTATCTCTGTGTGAATTTCTATCTCCTCTCCCTTCTTTTGTTTTAGTGTTCTTCCTCTTCCATTCTTTTCTAATCTTTATTCAACAGTTATATTTCCTTTCCCCTTCTCCATCCTCTCCTCCTATCATCTTTTCTTTCCTCCACCGTATCACATCCTTTACATCTATTCCTTCCTCCACTCCCTATCACATCCTTCTCCCATTCCCTTTTTTCTTTTCTCTCACCAATACTTTTTCTTCCCTTCCCTTATTTTCACCCATTAAACACACCAATCACTCAATCATTTCTTCCTCCCTACCAATATCTTCTCTTCCTCAATATTCTCCTCTTCCACCACCACCACCACCACCACCACCATCATCCCTGCACCTGATCTGTCTATCCTCTCCCCTCACCGCTCTCTTCTCCCAGCCCCGCCTCATCTCTTTAACTCCATCCTGCCACGCCCTCCCATGTCACCACCACCAGACACGCCCACACGCCTCCCAGAAAAGCCTGTGCATGGAAGTCAATACGATGGTGATTAAACTTGAGAAAAATAACTAAACTAAACTAAACTAGCTAACCTAATTAACTAGACAATTAATTAAGCTAAACTAAATTGAACTAACTAAACAACTAACGAAGCTAAACTAAACAGAACTAAAGCCATCACTACAACAAAATCAAGCTAACTAAACTAACTAAAGCTTGGGAAAAATAAGCATCACGTGTATTAAACAGAAGAAGAACAAGGAATCAAGTCTTATTTAATCTTTTGTTGTCGTTTCCATCAGTTTCTCCCTCTCGTTATCTTCTCTCACGTCAAGTTTGGTGTAGTTACAAGAGACAAGCACGCACCACCATTCCTCTATCGCCTTGACTCTCTGCCATCCTCCAAAGTGCTTTTCATCACCAGGAGATTAGCAAGGGACTATAACCACCACCACCACCACCACCACCACCACCACCACCACCACCACCATATGTCTCCAGCTGGCTCATTATTTGTGTTTCTGAGTTTATCACCACACCCAGATCAGTGAATTTCAGCTATCTTACCATCCTCTCTCTCTCTCTCTCTCTCTCTCTCTCTCTCTCTCTCTCTCTCTCTCTCTCTCTCTCTCGCCCGCTATTCTATTGTATTTCGCCTTTTCTAATGCGTCATCCAGTCCCGCCCCGCCCAATCCCGTCCAGGCCATCTCAAACCAGCCCAAACTAGCCTCATCACGCCTCACCCAGTTATGTCCAGCCTCACCCCCCCATCCAGTACCTCCGAGTCTTCCCCAGTCCTCCCGAGTCCTCCCGAGTCCTCCCCAGTCATCTCTAGTCCTCCCCAGTCCTCCTCAGTCCTCCCCAGCCCTCCCTAGTCCCCCAGTCCTCACCAGTTCTCCCCAGTCCTCCTCAGTCCTCCCCAGTTCTCTCTAGTCCTCCCCAGTTCTCTCTAGTCCTCTCTAGTCCTCCCCAGTCCTCCTTAGTCCTCCCCAGTTCTCTCTAGTCCTCCCCAGTTCTCTCTAGTCCTCCCCAGTTCTCTCCAGTCCTCCTCAGTCCTCCCCAGTCCTCCTCAGTCCTCCCCAGTCCTCCAGAGTCCTCCAGAGTCTAGCTTCCCTCCCTCCTAAGCAAGACTGTAAGTATCACCATTTCGTTTCCTCCCTCATCTCATTCTCCACTCCGCTCTGCCTCGCCTCGCCTCATTATATACCTGTGTGTGTGTGTGTGTGTGTGTGTGTGTGTGTGTGTGTGTAAGTAGACTATATTTTACTGCAAGACAACCAAACTCTGGGAAAGAATAGAGGAGGAGGAGGAGGATGAGGAGAAAGAGGAGGATGAGGAGGAGGAGGAGGAGGAGGAGGAGGAGGAGGAGGAGGAAGAGAAGAGGAGGAGAAACAGGTGCAAAAAGCAGGAAGAGAAGTGGGAAGAGAGAGCGAGGGGTTTTGAGAAGGAGAGAGCGTTCAGAGAGAGAGAGAGAGAGAGAGAGAGAGAGAGAGCGCATATAATAGTGCCAAGTGCCGGCTACTGTGAATAAAGTGGCACCGAATTCTCTCTCTCTCTCTCTCTCTCTCTCTCTCTCTCTCTCTCTCTCTCTCTCTCTCTCTCTAATCGATCACCACTCATTACACCATCAACACACTCATTACCAAGCCTCACCACTCCATCTATCCATCAATCTATCCATCAACACTCTCCATTAACTTCCTGCTATATTTGTCTCACCTTAAACCACCTACATCTATTTTTTATCTCGATTTTCACATTCTCCTTAGTATAATTCTCACACTGGGTTAGGTTAGGTTACGTTACACCACGCATCACCACCTTCTCATCATCATCATCATCGCTTAGGTTAGATTACACCACGCATCACCACCTTATCATCATCATCATCATCGCTTAGGTTAGATTACACCACGCATCACCACCTTCTCATCATCATCATCATCATCATCATCATCATCGCTTAGGTTAGGTTAGGTTAGGTTAGTTTAGGTTACACCACACATCACCACCTTTCTCATTATCATTATTATAATCATTACTACAAAATTATCGCTCTTTATTAGAATTCATTATTATTGTCATTATTATTTTGTTATTTGTGTATATATTTTGGTAACAACTGGGTATGAGTCATGATCCGTGTGTGTGTGTGTGTGTGTGTGTGTGTGTGTGTGTGCTTCGGATCAGGGAGGACATAGACAAGAGGGTGACAAGACAAAGATCACGTAGGGAGAACCAGGATAAAGTCCACTTAAACACTAATAAATATAATCACACACACACACACACACACACACACACACACACACACACACACACACACACACACACACACACACACACACACATTACTGAACTTTACGCTACATCTCCCACTGGCAAAACTACTTTGTTCGTACGACACCACAATACGTACAGTTAACCAGTCATTATTACCATGAAACTTAAACTCGAACCCACAACAGCTGAATAACACACCTGAACACTCCCTACACTCTACACTCTACACCACCAGCGCCACATCCTCTCCTTGCAAACCAACACAGTAGAGAGAAGGATAAACAAGAGTGGATATAAAACAAACCTTTGGGATTCTAACTAAACTGAGATTGATTTTATTGATTGACGAAGAGAGAGGCTGAGTACGAAAGGTTACGAGAGAGAGAGAGAGAGAGAGAGAGAGAGAGAGAGAGAGAGAGAGAGAGAGAGAGAGAGAGAGAGAGACGGAGGTTTCAAGGTTGCTTTGGGTAGGCGAAGGTAAGGCAGGTTAGGAAGGCTGGTTGGGAAGGATAGTTTAAAGTTGGTATAGGGAAGGGAGAAAAGGTGAGGTGAGGAGGCCAGGCTAAGGAAAGTTTGTGTAGATAAGGCTGGAAGCGGCATTCTGGTGGAGGCAAGGCGAGGACACAGTGAAAAGTGACCGAGGAGGAATATTCAGTTTCTGTTTAGACTGGGAAAGAAGATTAAGGAAGGTAGACTGAGACAAGAAACTAAGAAAGGCCAGCTTAAAAAGACAGACTGAATAAATAAGTATATAAAAGTTAACTGAGACAGAAAACTAAGAAAGGCAGGCTAAGAAGACAGACTGAATGAATGAATAAATAATAGTAAGCTGAAATTGAGACTGAGAAAACTAAGGAAGACAGGCTAAGAAACAGATTGAATAACTGAATCAAAGTAAGCTGCAATGGTGAGACAAGCGAAGAGAGTGGAGAGGTGATGAGGGATGTTGGAAGGCAAAGGTTGGGCAGGTGTACGTGAGGTTAACTGGGTGGTGAGGATGATGTGAAGAGTTGGCGGTGAACGAAGCAGACACACACACGGACAGACAGACAGAGGGAAAGAAACCAGAAGAGCAGGCAGGCAGGCAGGCAGGCGAGCAGTGTAGTTGGGTGTGGTGGTGTGTGGTGTGGTGTGGTATGGTGTGGTAGAAGGGGGTGTGGCATATGACTGTTGGCATTCCTCCACCTGGCATCTTCACCGCATTATTCTTGTCCAACACCACCACCACCGCCACCACCGTCACCAACACCAACCCTGAACTTCACCTCCACCACCACCACCACCACTACTACTTATTCTTCCACACCCAGCATCTCTTTTCTCCAGTTAAGCCCTTCAGTACTGGGACTCATTTTTACCTTGAGATTTGTGTACGATTGGACCATTATATTTACATTAGGAAGCGTCTATGGAGCTCAGGAGATTAATGGCCACAGTTTTCACAATTTTAATCCCCACCTAAGTTTCTGAAGCTGTATAAAATCACCAAATAGTAAGCAGGATGAATATGGAAACGTGTCATGGTACTGAATGGGTGAAAAGTTTTGACTGAATATACTAATTTCTTATTCTTGTTATCTTTCTCCTCTTATTCCTCTCCTTTAGTCACCTTCTCATTCTACTTTATTGATTTTCCTTCTCTTTATCTTTATCATCATTATTTTTGTCATTGTTATTTCCTTCATCACCAAAACACACGAGCAATAAGACAATCACCACCACTATCACCATCATTATCACAGTGAAAAGAATGGTGAAGAGAGAGAGAGAGAGAGAGAGAGAGAGAGAGAGAGAGAGAGAGAGAGAGAGAGATTATATAGATACAAGACATAAAATAAAAAAGACACACAAGCAATGACTAACAGAGTGAATGACTGACAATGCCCCAGTGTGTACCGTGCGCAGTAATAACGGACGCTTGGTGACAAAAGACGAGTGACTTCCTTGCTGAGGTGTATGTCACGGGACCAAAAACAGCTGCGAGTCCCGAAGCGTAACGGTCTGACAAAGAGACATCAAACACTTCTTACTAATGCTATTGACTTGTTCTTTTCTCTTCTCTTTTTTATGCACTTTCATTGTGTACACGTGTCAGAGGAAGTGAAACCCAGCGCGTGACTCATACATGTTAAGTTAGCAAAGTTAGGATAAGTTACGCTAAGTTAAGGTTACCGAACTTTACGCTACATCTCCCACTGGCAAAACTACTTTGTTCGTACGACACCACAATACGTACAGTTAACCAGTCATTATTACCATGAAACAAACTCGAACCCACGACAGCTGAATAACACACCTGAACACTTATTAACCGAGAAAATCAAGAAAATCGAGGTAGGCTAACAGTGTGCTGAAACAGTAAGTTAGAGCTAAACTATTAACCCACAGTAATTGCACCGTGTTAAATTGTAGTTGAGTTATAGTATATAATAGATGTTAACCCCTTCAGTACCATAGCGCGTCTCCACATTCATTCTGCTTACGATTTGGTGGTTTTATACAGCTTCAGAAACTTATGGGGATTAAAATAGTGAAGACTGTGGCCATTCATCTTCTGACCTCCATAGACCCTTCCTAATGCAAATAAAATCGTCTAATCACACATAAAACTCATGGTAGAAATGGGTCCCAGTACTGAAGAGTTAAATCGTAGTCAGGTTATGGTAAAGTACTTAATATAGTTGCTAAATAGTTTCAGATGACGTTTATAAGCTGTTCCGTGTTCATAGCTAAAGTTACGGGTAAGAGAAGCATCAGGTAATGTATGTACAGTGTAAGGGGGCAAGGGAGGGAGGGGCGAGACAGCAACACTTGAATACGTGACCGAGAACACGTAGTCGGAAAACATTGTAAGTAGAGACTGGCAATTCTCCTCAGAGTCTCAGATGTCTTGGAAAACTATACAAAGACCGATCTCAGCTTCGTACTGTGTTGAAATGTTATGTTAGACGAACCCTGTGTGTGTGTGTGTGTGTGTGTGTGTAGCGGTGGTACTGGTGGTGGTAAGACATGGCAACGCTGTAATGTACGTACGAGCCGGGGGGAAGATGCAGAGAGAGAGAGAGAGAGAGAGAGAGAGAGAGAGAGAATGTTCAAGTGTTGAGATAAAGTTAACTGATGCATTTTTTTATTTACTTGTCTCCTACACATTATCTCGAGTGCTTGTCTGTCTATCCGTTTGTCTGTCTGTCTGTCTGTCTGTCTATCTATCTGTCTGTATCATTTTCTGTGTGTGTAATCCTGTCAGTCTACTAACCAATCCTTCATGTATTCTGTTAAGTCTGTAGGGATTCTTCTGACTTCCTTGGGTTCGTATGTCTGTAGTTTTCATATCGTTCCAGCTATTCTCTTATCATTATATCTGTTACTACTACTACTACTACTACTACTACTACTACTGTTTCTTAGCCCCTTTAGTGCTCATTTTGCTTATTATTCAGTAATTTTATACAGCTTCAGAAATTTATGTAGGGATTAAAATAGTGAAGACTGTGGCCATTAATCTTCTGTCCTCCATAGATACTAGTTAACGTCAATAAAATCGTCTAATCATATCCAAAACTCATGGTAAAATATGTGTCCCAGTACTGAAGGGGTTAATTTTCTACACAATAGTTACAATAGAGTTTATACTAGCGATATCACGGAAGACTAGTGATTATTCAGCGTGAAGTAAATAGGAAACAAACCTTGATATGACTCGTGATGGTGTGAAAGGCAGGAGACGAAATGATACTTTTAAATATATCCAAGCTTACTCTGCCCTCCTTCCCCATCAAGATTCTTACACTCCACCTAATCCACGTGGTGAGCAAGATGATGGTGAACGAGAGGCGTGTGGCGTGTAACACAAGCCAAGAGCAACACGAGTAACCAAAAAAAATGTGGTCAGATATCAAAATAACTATGATTATTCTCTCTCTCTCTCTCTCTCTCTCTCTCTCTCTCTCTCTCTCTCTCTCTCTCTCTCTTCTCCTCGCACACGATGGTTCCTGGTCAATCCATCTTATATCAGGTTGGGACTTCCTTTCCGCTTTCTTCACCTCTTGTTGCTTGAAGGCGGGAACGGAGACGGAGGCGCTGGTGTTGGTACGAGATAGGCGGTACAGGAAACTTACTCCCACTAGCAAGTTTACCACGCCCGCCCCCAGCAGCATGTAGCAAATAAACGCTCTATAGCCTCTCATGTTGCGGTATAAATCACGAAGCCACATGCGCACACAATATTAATTGAACTGGTGGAAGTTTGTGAGGGACGCTTGATGATGTGTAGGCAGCGCGCGAGGTGTTGTGAGGTGCTGCAAGGGGAATGTTTGTTTACTCTTCTTCCTCAATTGGTTTCTTAGATCGTGTCCTCTTCACTCTCATTTTTGTTTTATTGGCTCAGAGTCAGACGGGGATGAAGATTCGCCTCGTGTTTCAGTTGTTTCTTTGGCCTTTTTCTTAATTTACGTGTACAATTCGGTGGATTTTCAAGATTTCTTTGTCTAGTTACAAGTATGGACGGATATAAAGTTCAATGTATAGGCATAGGAACTGAAAAATATGTTATAACCTAAAGAAATATGTATAGAAACACTTTATTAACTAGTTCACGAGGTACAGTTTATTTTGGTGCTTTGCTTGGTGCTTTCTCATACACGTATTTCTCTCCATGAGCTATAAGTGAGTTCCTTGAGGCTTTGGATATTCTGAAGCCTATGAGGTGGGTCTGAATCACTTTTCAAGGCCACTGGTTCACCCCGGCTGGATTCCCCTTGATTGGCAGCCAGATAACAGGATAAGATTAGTTAGAGAGAGAGAGAGAGAGAGAGAGAGAGAGAGAGAGAGAGAGAGAGAGAACTACATGAAATTATACTCGGTACCACTTGTGCCACTAGAACCCCTTTGCTCACCTCACTTGCTCCAGTAACGGTTTCACTTTCAAGGTTCTCTCATACCGCCCCGGGATATCATAAGCAGTGATCTAGATTATATTCAACACACTTTGTGCTCTTATTACACCACCATGCCAGCTGAGGGTCTGTTTCACCTCGCCCAGGCTGTTAGTGACGGGAGGAAAGCGTGACTATACACGGAGAAGGGGAGAAGGCATATATGTAGGGGAAAAAAGGGTAGCTGTAGGTAGGTAGCTGTCCTTGGTAATAGTTGAGTCATTGGATGTTGTGGTAGTAGTAGTAGTAGTAGTAGTAGTAGTAGTAGTAGTAGTAGTAGTAGTAAGAAGAAGAAGAAGAAGAAAAAAAGAACAATAATAATAATAATAATAAGAAGAAGAAGAAGAAGAAAAGAAGAATTGAAAGCTATTGGTAGTAGTAACAGTAACAGTAGTAGCGGCTAGCAATGGTTAAAATAGGATAGATGAAGTAATACAACCTAACTTAATATAAATAAGCCGAGTTGTCAATCTCCATTTGTATCTTGAGGAAAAAAAGAAGAAAGAAAAAAAAAATCTTAAATCCATATGAATCACATCGCCTGCTTAAGTAAACACAGCAACGACGAGCGGGAAAATAAATACTGTCTAAAATTAATGAGGTAAAACGTTTCTTTCCCACTAATACACCACGCTAATCCTGCACGGGGAGATAAATATTACCCATCAGTCAGCAGCCACACCAGGTGACGCAGGCAGGGGCAGAGCAGGCAATCAATGTCAGTATTCAGTGTGGTAAATAGATCAGGCCTTTTTTTTCCTTCCTTTCTTTTACTACCCAATGAAAATTAAGTCCATTAGGTCCGTCAGCGGTTGAAATGGAATACCTCATGACCTGATATAGAATGCAATGGGTTTGATTACTGCCTCTTTGTGTTAGCTTGTAAAACAGCCTCATGAAATGCTATTAATGTCCAGCAAACTATGAATGACTTACGTTGAGTGTATTATTATTGTTATTATTATTATTATTATTATTATTATTATTATTATTATTATTATTATTATTGGAAAGTGTTGACATTTGTTGATATTAAATGACGTGCTTCTTCCTTTTGATCAATAAATCCAGAGAGAGAGAGAGAGAGAGAGAGAGAGAGAGAGAGAGAGAGAGAGAGAGAGAGAGAGAGAGTAGATAGGTAGAATATCTTGCACAACTTAATTACATCATCTTTGGAGAGAGAGAGAGAGAGAGAGAGAGAGAGAGAGAGAGAGAGAGAGAGAGAGAGAAGAAAAGTGTGTGTGTGTGTGTGTTCGATCCTTCCGTCACGCTATCGGATCCTATGTAGTGATTAGGAGTAATAGGATTGAAGGGAGTCATTAGGCAGCTGATTCAGACACACGCGACGATGTAGGACGATGAAGAGACACTCCTTTCTCTTCTCTCTGGTAAGCTTCCCTTCTCCTGTTAATAATGTGGAAATGTTGTTAATCTGTCGCTGGAACCATAAAAACACCCTTAAAACCCGTGTCACTTATTGTTTCTCCTGTCGATAATGTAGAAATGTTGTTAATCTGTCGCTAGAACCATGAAAACACCCTTAGAAATTTGTATCACTTATTGTTTCTCGTGTTGATAAAGTGAAAATGTTGCCAATCTGTCACTAGAACTGTAAAAACACCCTTAAAGATCACGGCGCCAAAAATTAAAATCCATCCATCCATCCCTTAATTAAAGATCCATGTCACTTATTTTTTTCTAGTGTTCATACTGTGGAAATGTTGAAATCCGTGTCACTTACTGTTTCTCTTTTTGATAATGTGGAAATGTTGCTAATCTGTCATTAGAACAGTAAAAACACCCTTAAAAACCCCGTGTCACTTATTGTTTCCCCTATGTGGAAATGTTTTAAATCTGACACTAGAAACGTAAAAACACACTTCGTATGTTTGTTGTCTTCTTTGATACATACACCTGCGTTTTACTGTATCATTCCTTATCTCTCAATATTTCTATCTAGCTCACACGTTTTATCTCTACATTTTACTCATGAATCTGGGAGTAATTAAATCATCATCCGAATTACGTCCGAGTGTGAGGTGAAGCAAGCTGCCAAACATCAGCCCCCTGCCAGCAACAGTCAGGTAATAATACATCACTGTGGCGCGTCTGTCTAACTAATGAACTGTCAACACACGTCACTCTCTCGTTTTGTTCCAATCATCATTACCAACCGTTGATTAACCATTGTTCCGAGCTAAAACTGGACTACAATATCCGTGTCAACTCTGGCATTTCATTGTCCTTTAAACTGCATCTAATAATACTTTCTTCTCTTTAATAATAACCTGTCTTCATCTATCATTGTATTACGTTTTTGTTTTCGTGAATAATTTCAGTTCAGCCTCTCGGTCAGGATGGACTGCCTAGCGCTCCTTTGTCCTGTTCAATTATTTATCAGCATCGATCTCAGAATCTGGTCTAGTATTACGTTTTCTCCTTTTCGTGACGGCTTCTCAGGTCATCACTCCTTTGCTTCAGTCTTAGAAATGGGACTGATTCTGAACCTTCGTGCTTTTTAATCATCCACCGACGCATATTGCTTTCTCCATGACTTTTATTACTTTATTTTCGATTCGTGACATCTCGCTGGTATGAGAGAGAGAGAGAGAGAGAGAGAGAGAGAGAGAGAGAGAGAGGGTGGGGGGATTAGGATATGAAATGTCAGAGCAAATTGTGTCACACAAAAGACTACAAAGAAAATGTCATGATAGACTTGTGAATTATAATATGGATTAAGTACCTAGATTAGAAGATTATTCCAGCGTTATATCTTTCTGAGAGTAACTTGCTAATCTTACTACCCACAGACTAATCTGACTGACACACACAAACACACAGACACACAAGCACCGATAAATCGCACAGTCCTCGCAGGCACATTGAGTAAACACGGGTGGAAGTTATGGTTAAATCAGCCAAACGCGGCTACGATTGTTATTATACACTGAGCAGTTTCATCGCTATGGAGCCGAGCAAAGGGCATGCAGGGAGGGTGAGATCAGCTGACTCTGCGCCACGTGGAACTTTACCTCTCTTGTATGTCAAACACTGAAATCCTTGCAGTATTTTCCTACTCGTTTCTTACGCTCTGAGGGTTCACGTCGCTTCCGTCACTATCCGTCTAGGCCAATAAGGTCACCATGGTACAATTTTTCGTGTTTATCCTGTTCGCAACACACTAAATAGAACACAATACCAGTAAGAGTAGTGGACTGTCTGAAGGGTGTAGGTGTGGCTGAGACGTGGCAACACTGCATTCTACACAACCTCGGTAAGTGGTTCTCCGTTCACTTAAGAGGAAAAATGATGGAATGTTACGCCACACATGCTTCCCGAAGGTGGCGTGAAGCATGCCTCTGTTCACTTGCTATGCATTAAACCCTTAAAAGCCCAAAATACGCCAGATACTCTAAAAATAACGGGGATATAAAGGAGGTCAGGCAGAAGCAGGATGTTCAAGCTTGCCTCTCTAACACCAAGCTTACATATTTCACTATCTCTTCAACCTATCATCTGCCAAACACACGATAAATGGACACCAACATCATAACACCCAGAATAACCACCGAAGCACATTAGAATACAATACGGAGGTTATTATCACCGGGGTTGTAAGTTGTAACAGAGCCGGCGTTACTTCACAACCCCGGTACTGAGAACACTCGTATCTGCATCACAAATGTTTGCTTTTATTAGGACATTTTGCGCAGTTATAACATGGCTGGTATATAAGGAAAGCAGAGAAATGTGTGGAAGTATTAGTGTTAGGTGAGTATTGCGTTTAGGGATAGAGAGAGAGGGGGGGAGAGGGAGAGGAGATGGGTAGGAGTGAGTGAGGAGGAGAGAGTTTGAAGGCAAGAGGCGTCGTGGGGATAATAGATGGATGGAGGGTTACTGGGAGGAAAGGAAGTGCGGGGTTAGGGAGAGATTGGGTGGGTAAGCTCCTCTTCCCCCCAACTCTCTCTCTCTCTCTCTCTTGGTGACTCATCCTCGCTGTGCTCACAATGCATGACTCTCTCTCTCTCTCTCTCTCTCTCTCTCTCTCTCTCTCTCTCTCTCTCTCAACACCATAACAGACTTGATATACACTATACGTCACTCACCACCACCACCACCACCACCATCACCACCACCACCAATACAGCTTCCATTACCATCACATCGCACATAACTCACCAGTCACCACCACCATCACCATCACACACACACGCCTCACTTCCGCCACACACACACACACACACACACACCGCGTAGTGTAGTGGTTAGCACGCTCGACTCACAATCGAGAGGGCCGGGTTCGAATCCCGGTAAGCGGCGAGGCAAATGGGCAAGCCTCTTAATTTGTGGCCCCTGTTCACCTAGCAGTAAATAGGTACGGGATGTAACTCGAGGGGTTGTGGCCTCGCTTTCCTGGTGTGGAGTGTGTTATGTGGTCTCAGTCCTACCCGAAGATCGGTCTATGAGCTCTGATCTCCCTCCGTAATGGGGAAGACTGGCTGGGTGAACCAGAAGGCGACCGAGGTAAATCACACACACACGGTGGTAAGTCAACAGAATACATCGCTGAACAAAATCGTAAGTGTTCGTTACGACCAGAAATAATCATAATCCTGAAGACAAATATGCTAAAACATGAAAAAGTATGAAATAGATTAGACATAGTGGACGTAAACTCTATCTTATAAAAAAAAAAAAAAAATCTCTACGGTTCCTGCACGGCCTGTTTCATTTCACACCATTACGAACGCATTGTGTAAGGTGTCAGAGTTCCCAGGCCTTATGTAAGTTACGAGACACACTAGCCAAGGTTGGTACAGGGAAGGGAAGGGAAAGGAGGGTGAGGGAGATGTAAAACAGGTAATGCCACTCCCATACCTACACCGTTATGTTACGTAGTGCTGAATATAATAGGTTTTCTTTATATTTAGTAACTTTTGAATGAATTTGTACGGTTTCACGAAGTTTAGTTATGATTGGCCCCTTCAATACTGGGACACATTTTTACTTTGAGATTTGGGCATTTTATTTACACTAGGAAGGTCTATGAAGGTCAGAAGATTAATGGCTACAGTCTTCACTATTTTAATCCCCAACATAAGTTTCTGGAACTATATAAAATCATCAAATAGTAATTAGAGTGAATATGGAAATGTGTCATAGTACTGAAAGGGTTTATGTGTAAATTTAATGATTTGTGACTTTTTGGTATATTATTTTACGATTTAATATTTCATGAAAGGTTTATTTATATGTTTGTTAAGTTTTTATATTTAGTACTCAGTTAATGGTAAAATAATGAATTCTTTGTCTTAAAATATGTAGGATTTCATGAACAGTAAAATGTAACAAATTTAAGAACGACGATCGAATGAAAATAGAAATATGAAAATAACTTAAAAATCTCTCTCTCTCTCTCTCTCTCTCTCTCTCTCTCTCTCTCTCTCTAGTAATTAATAAAGTCACCTATTAGAAACGAAGTAAAAATAAAGCAACGCCACCAGATCTCTAAATGAAAAAAAAAACCTGGCGGGCGCACACACACACACACACACACACACACACACACACACACACACACACACACACACACACACACACACACACACACACACACACACACACACACACATGGCAAGGGCTTTACACAAACACTCACATCTCACTCACATTCACACGACTCGCTACAGTTTATATCATTTTTGCCACACCGCTGAATTTTTCCTTTTTATTTTCTCTCTCTCTCTTTCTTTTTATACACGTGTTGAATATTTGTCTAATATTTCTTCCCTCTATAGATTTATATTTGCCGCAAAAGATAGGTACGTCATGCATAAATGGATTCAGTTTAGACACTCAGAAAATAGTGAACAGGTACCTTGATAACTATTTACTACTTCTACTACTACTACTACTACTACTACTACTACTACCATCACCCCCACTATCTAGGTACCCAAAGCCACCCTATTATCGTACCCACCTAAATAATCCACCTATAGAGGCAATGAGCTTCGTAATTAAGGTCAGATCTCCTTTGCATATTCTTCTTCTTTTTATGGGTCACTTAGATAGCTAGCTAGTTTAAGTCTTGTGTATTTGCTTAAGGAATGAAGAAAGTGTAGTAATAACTTGATCTAATCTTCACTAATATATTTTATATGATGAGGAAAGCTACCGTGATTGAGAGAGAGAGAGAGAGAGAGAGAGAGAGAGTCGTGGTTGGGAATATGTAGGTCAGAGGGAGGAAACCTTAAAGCTGGCTGCCTCTCTCTCTCTCTCTCTCTCTCTCTCTCTCTCTCTCTCTCTCTCTCTCTCTCTCTCTCTCTCTCTCTCTCTCTCTCTCTCTCTCTTCCAGTAATGACCAAGTAAAGTGATGAGAAAACGAAGAAAGAAACAAGAAGAAGGAAAAGGAGAAAAAAAAGAGGAAAAGAGAAAAAAAGTCAAGGAACGTTAGTCAGACAGGATAGAAAGAGAGACAGGACGGAACAGACAGGAAAAAAAGAATAAATAAAGCAAGCAAATACTAAGACGGGGTAAGATAGAAGGGAGGAAAGAGGGAAAAATAGACTTAAAAAGAAGAGAGGGAAAGCAGAGGAGCAGATGGGAAGCGGGCGAGGTGGAGGAGGGAAATTCAAGCAGGGAAACAGGGAGGGACTGGGCCGAGCTGGGAAGGCAAGGAGAGGCAAATGAGAAAGCGGAGAAGAAGCAAAGGATTAAAGAAAGGCGGGAAAAGTAAGGGAAATGAGCTGATAGGCAATAGGGGAAGTGGAAACTGGATAGGGAAACATTGCAGGGGATAGATAAAAGAGTAAACCACGGAATGGAGCATATAAGAAGCTAAATATGGGAAAGTAAAGCTGAAAAAATGAAAAATAAAGTACAGGAAGATAAAACATGATAAAATAATGAAGAAAAACTGATAAAGCATTAAAAAAACGAGAAAATAAACGAAGGAAAGATAAAATAGTAAAGTAAAGCAGAAAATGTAAAGGATAACTGAAAAAATGGAAAATAAAGTACGAGAAGATAAAGTAAAGAAACAAAAACTGATAAAGCAGAAAAAAAACGAAAAATAAACAACGGAAAGATAAAACACGGTAAAGCAAAGCAAAATAAAGACTAATAAAGCAGAAAAAAATGAACAAACAAACAAACAGCAGAGTTAGCGAAGCAGGGCAGGGTGAAAGAGAAAGTCCATGAAGCAGGAAAGCAGAAAAGCGTGGTGGAGTAGATGAAATGCAAGCAGTGGAGTGGGAAAGGCAGGGTGGAGTGGTGTGGAGCGTTGCGGCGCCGGCAAAGCTGCAGACCACCGTTTTCAATATTTCAAAGATGTTGACTCACTGGCTGTCCGATTTCTGCTGTGTAGCGCGTCCTCATTCTCTCTCTCTCTCTCTCTCTCTCTCTCTCTCTCTCTCTCTCTCTCTGACAGTCACTTACATAATTTGACAAGCCGACCATGAATAGAACGTGAGACCGGCCGGATTATTCTCTCTCTCTCTCTCTCTCTCTCTCTCTCTCTCTCTCTCTCTCTCTCTCTCTCTCTCTCTCTCTCTCTCTCTCTCTCTCTCTTATACATACCAGCCGCCTAACGTTTTCTCTATGGCGTCATCAGCAGCAGCAGCAGGTTCTTCGATCGAGGGGTCCTGCTGGAGGCGGGGCACCATCCACACCCACGCCAACACCGCGCTTGCCACGCCCGCCGCCAGGAACACGCCCACAACCCGCCGCTGGTCCATGGCGCTGCTCACACACACACGTACATACACATACAGGAGGCGAAGGTGGTAGTGGAGGACTTGGCTTGGTTTTGCGGGAGGAGGAGGAGGAGGAGGAGGAGGAGGAGGGGTAGATGCAGAAAGAAGTCGAAGGGTTGTCACTTTTAGGCTCAAGGGACAGCAGACACACCCTTGAGTTTCTGCTTTTGCTGTTGTTGCTGCTTCTGCCACCTCTGTTGTTTGACTTCCTTTTCTCTCTCTTCTCTTCTCTCCCTCCTCCCTGTTCCCTCGTCCTCCTCCCACACGTTTTTCTCTCCCTTCCTCCCACATTCTCGTTTCACCGTCATGCATTGCCTCCATTTTGCTTCCCTCCATTACTATTTTCCCTCCCTTCCTCTCTTTTTCCATTGTTTTTTTTCCATCTCTTTTTTCCACGCCCTTGCTTCCCCCACCACCTCCTCGTCCCATCTCGTTTCGTGGCAATATATTTCCTTTTCTACTCTCCTTTGTTCCTCTCCTTTTTTCCGCTCTACGTATTTCCACCTCCCTCCTCCTTCTCCTCCTCCTCCTCCTCCTCCTCCTCCTCCTCCTAGCTGACCCATTCCGTGACCTCCTTTCCCTGTCTCCTCTCCTCAAGTTTCCCTCCTCTTACCGGTTCTCTCCTCTCTTCCCTTCCTCCTCTTTCACTTCAAATTCCCGTTTTTTTTTTTTCCTCATCAAAACTCCTCCACGGTATAACTTTCCTTCTAGATTTCCGTCTTAATTTCTTTCCATCCATCCTTCTACCATTCTGTCCTCTCCTTGACGTTCCCTCATTTCTTTTTCCTTCGTTACAGCTCGTCCTCTCATAACTTTTTCCTCTTATTTCAGTCTTATTTTCTTCTCTCTTTCTCTTCCTTTCCGATTTCCCAGATACTTTTTTCTCTATTTTTATTTCATATCTTCTTCAGTTTATTTTCCTTTTTTTTCTATATATTAACTCAAGCTTCCATCTTTAACCATCTCTCCGTTCTCTTCTTGTTTTCCATCCTGGTTCTCTGTCTGGTATTCACATCTCTCTCTTCTTCATCACGCCCTCACACACTTCCCTGCTTTCTCTCACACCGACAACACAGCCTCCCAGCGTGTTTCCACCTCGCCCACCACTCTTATTCATGACAAAGCACGCCCTCCTCCTCCTCCTCCTCCTCCTCCTCCTCCTCCTCCTCCTCTTCTTCTTTCTCCTCATGTCCTTGCTTTACTTTTTTTCATTTTACTCCTGTTTTTGTCTTTATGTTCTTCTTTAACCTTTTTTTTTATTTCAATTTCTGCTTTCCTGACCTTTCTTGACCCGATATAACACTCTCTCACCCTCTCCAGGCACCTCACCCTCCCTCATGACCTAGACTCCCGACTCTCTTCCTCTTCCTCTTCCTCCGTCACTTCCCCTCGTCCTTTCCACCCTTTGGTCTCTCATCCTCATCCCCCCGAGGCTTTAATCTATAAGGCTTCAAGTGAATCCCATTATTGAGCGTGGTAATTAGTGGGTACCGGGATCCAGAGTGTGAGTTAAGGTGTGGACAAGCGCACCTGGCAGATAGAAATGTGAGGAAGGTGATTGCTCTTGTGACACCTTTATTAGAGAGAGGGAGGAGAGTCGCAATAAACCTGTGTATTCGTAATAGGTGGACGAGTTGACCTACCACACTCCCTGCTCCACTTCCTCTCTGCCACGCTCCCCTCGTTCCCTGGTACCTTTCACCCAAGTGGTATCGACTCCACCCTTATTGAATACCTGCGGCTGGCGTGGAGTGGGGTGGACGATGCTCTCTTTCTATTCCTCAGCCTTAAGAGTATCGCCTTTAGTCCGCCACACGCTCGGACGCTCTTAACTTCACGTAACCAAACATTGATTCCAACTTTAATCCTCCTTGAGACGCCAGCAGTTGCATAATTAGTAGAGGGTCCCTGGGCTAGACACACACACACACACACACACACACACACACACACACATCACCTGACTGGGACATAATTAGGCTCCATCTCATTACCTTCCCCCGTCAGGTGCCAATAACTTAGCTGCCTTAAAGTGAACAGGTTTGGGGAATAGATATCTGGAGGCGTTATTTTGGTCTGCCGTGGAAATAGCATGTTGGTTTTTATTGGGAGGATTATGTCTATGTGTGTGGGCGGAGAGAGAGAGAGAGAGAGAGAGAGAGAGAGAGAGAGAGAGAGAGAGAGAGAGAGAGAGAGAGTGTGTGTGTGTGTGTGTGTGTGTGTGTGTTTGTGCTGTCTGCTTCCATTGTTACCGTGTGCATGTACCAGTGGTTCAATCCCCTGTCACTCCCCCATCCTGCCCCTCCCCGTCGCAGGGTCCAGGCGCACGGCCACCCTCACGCCGGGAGGGGAGGAAGAGCGGGGCTGCCTGAGCCGCCAAGGTCATATCAGGGTCGAGGGGACCCTCACCTTGAGCCTCAGCTCCCCGGCGCCACCTCCGCCGCCGCCTGGCCCTCCACTCACCACAAGAGGGTCACCACTCATCCCTCGAGCCGCTTGCCCCATTAACCACCACATTAGCCACTCTTCAGGGCCACACTGTTCCCTGGAGCACCCTGAGAAACGTTCCGATACTGTGCGGATTTGGTTTACTTGGGCCAAATGTTACGTTAAGATTGTAGTGGCATTTTAACTGTTTCTGTCTGTATTGATGGTTTACGAGTGGATGCTGGAGTGATGGCCGCGGTAATGTGCGTTCCGCTTCATTGGAGAGTGGCGGAGTAATGACGGCAGTTTGTCGCGGAATGGGATGGCATTAGTTAGGAGAGGCGGGTGGCGGCGGGTCATGGGGGACGTGAGCAAGATTCTTTCACACGGGCCGGCCTTTCCCTCCTTCAATTAAGTACTCCAAATTTCTTCAATAAACTTTAGATTAATGACAATGAGGCACCATGTAACTTATACTGCTTATTAATACTGTACTGTAAGCATGTTAGAATAGCACACATATTTCTTTGCCTTACACATATCATAAAAACATATTCCTTAGTCCCCCTTCATAGACTCACACTTCTCTTTGTTGTGGTTCTGTTTTCTCTGCGCAACCCTTTAGAGAAAACGGGACTGTATTGGGGCGACTACACTAATATTCTTCCAGTCTCGTGTTTAAAAGGAGAGAAAGAGGGAATATATTGCCACGACAGCAGTAATATCCCCCAGTCTCTGTATTGCGGTGACTACATTAATATTAATCGAGCTTCTTACTGACAATACAACGGAGAAAAACTGCATATTACGGTGACTACGCTAGATATATACCCCCATCATCGTGTATAGAAGAAAAGGAAGAGAGAATATATTGCAGTAACTTCACTATAACTTGGTTTTCAGAATAGAGACAGAGAAAATACAGTCATTAAAGATCAGATTACACATGTTGCAGGAAAACAAGTATGTATGTATGTATGTATGTATGTGTATATCTCACACATACACGCAGTAGCAACACCATGGACACACACACACACACACATCATGATCCCATCCACTTATCCCGCCCCGCTGTTACCCTCATCCAACTGTCGAAATCTACATAGTTATCTTCCATTACTCTCTCTCTCTCTCTCTCTCTCTCTCTCTCTCTTTTTTTTATCATTTACCTTTTTTTCACTTTTTTTTCTTGTTTTCCTCTTCTTCCTTTCTTTTCTTCTTTTTTTCATTCATTCTTTTCTTCTTTACTCTCTTGTGTGTCCATTTGCTTCGTCTCTCTCTCTCTCTCTCTCTCTCTCTCTCTCTCTCTCTCTCTCTCTCTCTCTCTCTCTCTCTCTCTCTCTCTCTCTCTCTCTCTCTCTCTCTCACGCCTCTTTAACGCTGCCTGGTGGAGCACACACCCTTGCTGCTGCTTTGCTTCTCTCTTGCCGTCGCTCGATACCGCCAGCAAAGGAAGGTGCCGTGTCCATAGTCATGCACGGTACACACTAGGAGGAGGAGGAGGAGGAGGAAGAAGAAGAAGAAGAAGAAGAAGAAGAAGAAGAAGAAGAAGAAGAAGAAGAAGAAGAAGAAGAAGAAGAGGAGGAGGAGGAGGAATTTACAGTGGTGGAGCTTTCGAGTTTTGTTTATCAGAGAGAGAGAGAGAGAGAGAGAGAGAGAGAGAGAGAGAGAGAGAGAGAGAGACGCAGGGGGGGAGTGGGAGTAATGAAATAGTTCCATGTAATGTACGTAAGTCTTTGGCCAAAATGAGTGAGTGATAATGCAGGCATTTAGCTGAATGTACTCTTGTTGTTGATGTTATTTGTTGGCATTATTAGTATCATTACTGTTGTTGTTATTATTGTTATTGTTATTATAGTGGTAGTGTGGAGAGTCTTTGCCGTACTTGATGAAGTTAGCGGATAAAAAATACCTGCAACATTAATCAACAGAGTCTATTAACCCCTTCAATACTGGGGCACATTTTTATATTGAAATTTGTGTACGATTAGACCATTTTATTGACATTAGCAAATGGCCACAATCTTCACTATTCTAATACCCAGATATGTTTCTGAAGCTGTATGAAATTACCAAATAGTAAGCAGAAGGAATATAAAAACGCGTCATGGTACTGAAAGAGTTAAAATATTTATTATTATATAAACTCTACGGTAGTTGTTGGCCACATTGCAATAATCTACGGGCGGAGTTTGCCATGATATATTTTTACTACGACTATCGATTATTATTTATCTATTCATTTATTCAATTTATTATTATTACATTTTTTTTTACAATCTGATTAAGTCTGCGGTAGGTGCTGGACACTTTTCATTTAGTCTACCAAGAGAGCTATCCCATTTTCTGTTGGTGCGTGGCGGTGGTGGAGCTACGAAAAGAAGAGAATAATATGTAATCAAAGTTTGTAAAGAATGACAAAAGAACATCAGTCAAGAATAGAAGAATACAAACAAGAACAAGAAACATACATAAAAGTGGGAGGCAATACAAAGACATTCAATCCCACGCCCACTGCTGGACTGGACGTGTAAAGTCTTCCGTTATATCGGTTCATTATTTCCTATCAGATGTTTTTAGTTAAGTAATTTGATGTTGCATGTTCCTTCTCTCCTTTGTCGCTTCTTCTGTTTTCCTCATTTTCCTTCATTTACGTTTCGCCAGTATTGTGTCATTTCCTCTTCGTTGATCAATGTAAGAAATAAAAAAAATATATTCTCTTGGCAGCATTTCTTCCTTTCCTTTGCTCTGTCTAATTAAATTCTTCCCTTCCTTTACCGTGTCTCATCAGGTCCCAGTCTTTCCTCTCCCGTCTGTCTGTCGTACTTTTCCAGACTGGCTCTTCCACTCTGGTCTCCCCCATTCTATTCTTACCCTTCCCCTTCTCCTCCGTGGCTCCTTCATCTCCCCTAACACCACTACACTTCTCGATTTATCTATCTCTCAGCCTTAACCTTATCTTCCCCTCCTCCTTCCTGTGCCGGCTTTCTTCTCTTCGCCCCTCCCCTCTCTATCTCTCTCTCTCTCATTGGCCTCTGCTTGCGATTCAGTTGACGTCAGCGCCAGTCAGTCGAGCCTCAGCAAGTCAATAGCCTCCTCCTCCTCCTCCTCCTCCTCCTCCTCCTCCTCCTCCTCCTCCTCCTCCTCCTCCTCGAGTGACTGTAATCATTGCAGGAAAGGTTAGATGAAGCTATGAATCTTATGCTTAACACACACGCAAACACAAATAAACACACACACACACACACACACACACACACACACACACACACACACACATCCGATAGTTCAGTGGTTAGAGCGCTGGCTTCACAAGCCAGAGGACCGGAGTTCGATTCCCCGGCCGGGTGGACATATTTGGGTGTGTCTCCTTTCACGTGTAGCCCCTGTTCACCTAGCAGTGAGTAGGTACGGGATGTAAATCGAGGAGTTGTGACCTTGTTGTCCCGGTGTGTGGTGTGTGCCTGGTCTCAGGCCTATCCGAAGATCGGAAATAATGAGTTCTGAGCTCGTTCCGTAGGATAACGTCTGGCTGTCTCGTCAGAGACTGCAGCAGATCAAACAGTGAAACACACACACACACACACACACACACACACACACACACACACACACACACACACACACACACACACACACACTTCACTTAGGATATAAAATATGAATACTCTCTCTCTCTCTCTCTCTCTCTCTCTCTCTCTCTCTCTCTCTCTCTCTCTCTCTCTCTCTTTAAGTGCTTTATTATTAGCAAGCCTGACCGACACACGCTGGCCGGGACTCTGAGAGGATGATTAATAGAGAAGTATAATTAGACAAGGTGTTATTAGTACGTGGGGAGCGTGGACGGGAGGGTGAGGGATGAAGTAATAGGTGTTGAAAGTTCTGGCGAGGGTTTGTGCTGCAGTGGCTGGGTTAATGGTCGTGGTGGTGGTGGTGGTGGGAGGAATAAGTAAGGAAAGTTTTGTGGGTGAAAGAGAGGACAGGGAGGAAGGAAATAAGAAGAGTTTTTTGGAAAGGAGATGGAGGAATGTGGAGAGAAGAATGATAAGGGAAACCGGCAGCTGACGTGGACGAGAAGGAGAAGGGGGAGAGGAAGGAAAAAAAATGATAACAGAGAAGAGTGATAGTGAGAAAAAAAGGATGAAAAGAAGATAAGGACCGATACAAATGAGGAGGAGGAGAAAGATGACGAAGAAAGAAAACCTGATAAAAAGGAGAATTAGAGAGAGAGAGAGAGAGAGAGAGAGAGAGAGAGAGAGAGAGAGAGAGAGAGAGAGAGAGAGAAAAGAATGAAAAGAAGAATGGGAACGAGAAGAATTAGAGGGATGGGGAGGAGGAGGAGGAGATTAGAAAGAAATTAAGTGCATGGCAAGAGTTACGACACACACACACACACACACACACACACACACACACACACACACACACACACACACAGTTGAATCATAAGCACGTGAGGCAAGACTTTTCATTTGTATTGATGTAGTTGACGTACGTAAGACGCCTTTAGGTATTCTTCTCCTCTTTAGTGTACGTGACAAGGAATGATGTGGGAGAAAATGCAGCCAGAACACTACGTCATATACATTTCTTCTGTATTTATTTCTACCAGTACCTTTATTCTTATCTTCCTTCTCCTTTTAACATTTTATCATCGTTCTTGTTCGTCTTTGCTTTTCTGGGTATATTTTCATCTTTCTGTGTTTATTGTATTCATTCATGCATACATATATATTTACTACTATTTGTCTTTCCATATTCGTCTGTATATATTTTCACGTTCCTCTGCCATTTATATTCAATCATGCATTTTATATATTCCGTCCCTCCGTGGCTCACTCTTGAGATGCACACCTTTAGTTTGAAATAGGACAGAAAACGAGATAGAATAGACAGAGAAAAAGGGGAAAAACTATGCAGGAGGAGGGACTGACGCAATTGAACGAAATATTCCCGCCACTTTCGTCAGCTGAGTACCAAAAATAGACGGCAAGCAGTCACATGAAAGTGCAAAAGTCTCTAACCTCCGCAAAACGCAGAACAAGACAACACTCACACCAATTTACTCGTAACAGAATAACACGAGACATAATCAAACTCGTCATCTCAACACGAACTGAATAAATAGCAGAGGAACCACAAAGGGACCTTAATGAGTTTGCTGGTGAGAGGTAGGAAGAGATAAGAGAAGGGAAAGTGTGCAGGACAGCAGGCGACAGGAGATAGTAGCAGGTTGGCGTTGCGGTGGCCAGATGGAAGAAATGGAAGGGGCGAAGAGTTGTGAAAATGTTACGTGCTTGTGTGGAGGCATGGCTTGAGTTGCAGTTTAGCAGCGTTGCCATCTCTACCTCTTTGCCTGAACTTGTGTGTGTGTGTGTGTGTGTGTGTGTGTGTGTGTGTGTGTGTGTGTGTGTGTGTGTGTGTGTGTGTGTTATTACTATTTGAGAGGTCCTAGAGCATTCTTTGATCTCTCTCTCTCTCTCTCTCTCTCTCTCTCTCTCTCTCTCTCTCTCTCTCTCTCTCTCTATTGTGTACATATTCAATAAATCGTTGACGTACGTAAATTTATTATATTCGTTCGTAAACTGTTTGCTTCTTGTTTAGTGTGTGTGTGTGTGTGTGTGTGTGTGTGTGTGTGTGTGTGTGTGTGTGTGTGCTTTTGCGGGTCTCTATGAGGTAATGTGTTGCTGTCACTTCATTTTGCAGCATCATCCGACCCACCACCACCACCGCCGCCGCCGCCGCCGCCGCCAGACACACTGACACACTCACACACTCACCCACTCAATATTACCACCACCACCACCACCCAGCTTCACCGCCGCCCATTCCCACATCCAAAAGCCCATCCTTCTCATTCACCACCACCACCACCACCACCACTGCCATCCATACCACAATCATTACTACAACCTTTGCCATTACGTCACCATCACCACCACCACTTAAACTTCATCACCCTTACAAATGATTACTAATCAACATCACACACACACACACACACACACACACACACACACACACACACACACACACACACACACACACACACACGTAAACCCCAGAGAGAGAGAGAGAGAGAGAGAGAGAGAGAGAGAGAGAGTAGTGGTAGTAAGAGTGAGGCAGATAGTGTGAAAAATTGCATGAAAGTAGACTGGAGGAGAGCGAGAGAGGTCTGTGTGTGTGTGTGTGTGTGTGTGTGTGTGTGTGTGCTAGACTAAGTACTCACCTCCAGAGGCACTGGCACTCCCTGTACCCGAGCACGGCGTACCACAGGCTGAACATGATGCCTTCCTGTCGTCAGTATGTACAATGGCACTAGTTGGTATCACAGCTCCACACGACGGCACGGTAAACAGGACTTTTCGACGAGACACACACGCCACTGAAACACCCACCGGTCTGTGTACAAAGATGATGCAGTGGTGGGAATGGCAACCCCGCAGAGCCTCGCAGTGGTGCCAACTACACATCCACTCTCTTTCTTTCCCCACCAGCCGTCCTCCCGTTCTTCATCCCTCCTTTCTCAACCTATCATTTCCCTGTGTGGCTTTCATTCGTCCCAGGCATGGTCGCCCCCCGTGGGTTGAATAATTCAGGAGAGGAAGGATATTAAATGTATGGATCTAGAAAATTCAGGTTCACAGGAAAATCAATTGTTGCCGAACTATCCGTGCCTCATAGAAAATGGGATTTATTTAAAAAGGGCAGCCTCAAGAAAATGTGAATTCCGTGTGTGTGTGTGTGTGTGTGTGTGTGTGTGTGTGTGTGTGTGTGTGTGTGTGTCTTTCTTTACCAGTGTGCTATCTTGAGTGGTATGGTGTAGTGGGTGTGAGCGTGGGCGTGCATGAAGAGAGAGAGAGAGAGAGAGAGAGAGAGAGAGAGAGAGAGAGAGAGAGAGAGAGAGAGAGAGAGAGAGAGTTGTCCTCAGAATGCAACAAACCAGAAAAAAAAAGAAACTACGTCACTTTTTGGTGCATTGAATGGAACTGCCTTGTTTCCTAAGAACTATTCTAATCAGTCATCTCCTACAAATATTGCAGAACCAGTCTCAATAATAGGTACCAGAAATACTCAAGACTTGTTTCACCGAAGGCTGCTGTGAGATAAGACTGTATACGTACCAGTTTTAATCTTATCATAGTTTTTTTTTCTGGTTCGTTGAACATGCGGTTTTTTTTTTTTTTTTTTTTTTTCTTTATATTACGTTTCATATTGTACACCATAGCGTGGTGTAGGACTGAAGATATATATATATATATATATATATATATATATATATATATATATATATATATATATATATATATATATATATATATATATATATATATATATATAACATGAGATGTTTATGTATATACACCTGTAGAGGAGGAGGAGGAGGAAGAGGGGAAAGGGATCACTAATCCTGAGTGAGTCTTCAATCCTACACCACGCTATGGTATACAATATCAAACGTAATATAAAGAAAAAAAAAAAACGCATGTTCAACGAACCAGAAGAAAAATAACTCTATGATAAGATTAAAACTGGTATATATATATATATATATATATATATATATATATATATATATATATATATATATATATATATATATATATATTTATTTATTTATTTATTTATTTATATGTGTGTGTGTGTGTGTGTGTGTGTGTGTGTGTGTGTGTGTATTTCCTATAAAAAGGATACATTTCTAATATCAAATGGGCATACAAAAAAGTCCTTAGTAGTTCCATTTATATTGTGTGCGGTGTATAAAGGTGGTAAGACACTGGTAACACAGCACAGGCGGTAATTGGCAACTGTGGGCCGAGACCACAACAAAACATGGCCGAGGCAGCGGCATGCGACTTTGATGAGTGGCTGAGAGACACTCTGGTGGCGCTGGACACTGATGACGAAGTGTTCAGTCCCTACATCAAGGGCATTCTAGAGGGAGAGGAGAATGCTGACGAGAAGCTGGACGCCTTGCAGGGGATCCTTTCCGAGATAACGGTGAGTGTGGAGGTGACCGGCGTGGACCTGTGGTCCTGTAGCTCTAAACACTGGGTATGGGTAGGCGAGGCCCTGGCTGGTGTGTGGCGGCTGCTCTGCGGGGCCACTTTGCATTGAGTTGTGGTGTGCGTGGCATCTCTGGTGTGAATGTAGCGGCCCGGTTGTGAGTGGTTCATTGTGGCTTGTTCCTCCCTCGCCCAGGCGTGACCAGCCTCAGGGTTGCAAGGGGTGGCCAGGTGAATTGCGGCAGTGCAGCACTAGGAGAGAAGGAAGGCCTCTCTTAGCATCAGTGTGATGCTTGTTTCACTTCAGTGGTGTGTATTTTGGTCTGGCAGTATATCACTCCACCAGCAGCTCACCTCACCTGGTGATGTAGTACCTGCATGACAGCTCTGCCTTTTAATACAAAAATGAAAAATTGAGAAGAGTTATAACACCATCTGTAGTTATTGTCATAACATTGGGCTGCAGTGCCTGTGGAGATTGTCACTGTTAGAAGCTGTCTTGACCTTGTACAGTGTGCGTAGACATAGAAGCTGAATTAATGATGTCTTTTGTTTTTAGGAAAATGGGATAGATGACTTGTGCCAAGATATTCTACGAAAATGGAACGTGAGAGAGTCCAACGGTCCTGCAAAGGAATCCAACCCCCAGGTGAGGAAAGCTTGGCTGGGTCTGTCATGTCTTGGTTCATATTGCCGACAGGAGTATCTTTACTGAGGCGTGTGAGGTACTGTGTAGTGGCTCCCTGTTACCATACCATGGCAACCTTACGACATGCTGAATGCTACATCATATTATCGTTGTCTCCACAATTTCATTGTATTTTTGCCAGTTTCATTCTTATGTGTTATGATTTTCTTGAGCATGTATTTTTTTAATGTATGATAATAACAATTGTGCAGTGTTTTACAGCCTAGTAATAACTGATGGAAAATTTTTTCTTATGATAAACATTCTTCACTGTTAATGTAATTGTTTTTTATTAATTCAATTTCTGCATTTCATTCTCCAGATAGTGTATATAAAGACATTGAAGGACAATAGTCATGAAGGCTCCATTTTACTGTCTCCCAAAGTTGAATATTATTTCACATACATACTTGTATGGTCAGGATGGTCATAAACTAGCATCCAGGAAGTGAAACTGGGACGTGGTGGTGAGTACAGCAACTGTGCCAAGCTAGTGAGGGAATAGCTTGCTTTGACCTCTTTGGCTGAGGCTTTGAGGGTGAACAGGATACAAAAGCACTCTTGCCATAGTTGTTCTTTCTACTTTTACTTTGTTTTGTTGCCTAGGTTCAGACACACTGCAGGTACTTCAACATCAGTACAAAAATGCACATTTACTTGAGGGGCTGAGGCAGTACCGTTGATGTGCAGGTGTCAGCAGATGAGTGCCTGGCGCGCATTATGGGAGAGCAGGCCCAGATGGTGGTGACGACTCGCGTCCGCACTCAGGAGGAGCAGAACCTTAAGAGTGCTATATTGGCTCAGTATGCACAGGTAACATGGCTCTTCTTAATGGTCAGTTTGCCATTGGTATTTATCTGGATGACTTGTGAATAGTGGCACTACATTAACAGGTCTTGTGTAATGATTGGATTGAATTATGGTAACCTTGAGTAATATTTTTCCAGGTGTCTGATGGAGAAGTGACGGACAGTGATGGGGAAGAGGAAGTGGTTGGCCTCCGCAACACCAATGCAGAGGAGGTGGTGCGAGCAGAACGGGAGAAGAGAGAGAAGGACAAAGAGGAGTCTCAGCGCAAAAAGGAGAAAGACAAAGAGGATAGGTATGAACATTTTCATGTTTTTCTGCTGTTCAGAATACAAGCCATAATAGTATTCACAGCGAAGCAGTGATTATGGTGTCTATCAATGTTAAACTGTGCTCATGGCCTATGGTGAAAAACATGCTTTCATTATCTTGGGAATTATTTGTATATTAAGATTCAAATAGATATTTACTCACCTTAATATCACCTGCCAAATTTACAGGCTAAGATCCCACCTTATAGATCACTTCATGATGTAGAATACTTAGAAGGTTTCCAGTCTCCTCAACCCATCACATTTACTCATCTCTTACAATGCTCTGGTGAAATGGTGTTGGTATTCTTCTCATACAGCTACTGAGTCTCTCCTCTAGCAAAAGTTTTATTGTTCATTATTTAAGCATGTTAGGCACTGTATGGTTTGATACTTGGTTTGGCTGCTGACACCACACCTTCCACTTACAACACTCAGTACTTCTCTGAAAGTGAGTAATTTTGACAGGCTGAAGCAGAAGAGCAAGGATGATGAACGTAAGGAGAAGGAGAAGAAGAGGACCCAGAAGGGGGAACGGAGACGGTGATCGGCCTCAATTTTAGTTTTCAGTTATTGCTTTAGTGTTTTATTTGATGCAGTTACATCTCCAGTATGGATAGGGTTTGCCCAAAACAGTTATATGATAGTTAAGGGGGGTCAGTTTTCTATTTAAAAAGAATATTGTTGGAAAAAAAATTGTGCATTTTTAGCAAACTAACATGGGTTCAGTTTTGACCTTGCTTTGCAAGATTTATTTACTTGTATACTCCAAACTTAATTTTACTCTACCTGTGAGATTTGTTGTACTTGGAACTCATGACCAAGCACACTTGTTGAGCAAAAGAGGTTCAGAGGATGCCTTGACCTCCTTGTCATAGCAGGCCTTAATGTGACTATTTTGTTCCTCCTTCCCATCCCATCCTCCAGATCTCCCTTAACCTTCCCCTCTATCCTGAGGCACCACTTGACTTCCCTTGCCAACGACTAGGGTGTATTTTACTTGCATTCAGTGCAAGTTATATATCCTTTCATAGGTTTATGTTTGTAATAAATTATATCATACTATTGGTGATTATTTGTCTGTGTAATGTTTCCTCAAGAAAGAGAGAGAGCTGATGAAAATCATTTATTGTCTTTGCAGTGACAGGCAGTGAACCTGTGCAACAATGCAGTTGAGTTGAATGATCCAGTATTTTTGTAGTGCTTTTGTATTATTCACTACTGAATAATGGATGATGGTTTCATATCTAATTATCTGTACTTAATGTAACCATAGTGTATCCTTGATTAATCTTACTCATGTTGCTTCCCTCCTGTGCCAACCAGTCTCTCAGAGAGAGAGAGAGATGCTTAATAGGAAAATCTTTGTAATCAGCATTGGTACCACACTTTGGTTCTTGCAACTGTTGATTAAGTGTGTATATTAGTGAAGCCTTTTCAGATACATAATTTGCATATTTGGTGCTGTGGTAGGTTTTGTGACTCATTATAACATTCATATTGGCAATATATTTAACAGCATTGAAGCAACCATTTTTAGTCATTACTCCATGGTACTTACTCCCCTTTTGCAAGACTAAATACTAAGGCTCATTGTTCATCCTCTTGGAAGAGTTTATCATTTCAACAGTACAAGCACTATGTTTCCAAAGTTTGATTGCTCACAGGGGATGGCCATGACAGAATGGTCTCCATCTTTCTTGTGCTGGCATGTTCCTATCTTCTCTGTCTCACATACGGTATTACTTCATTCCTGTGGATCCCTTGTCTTGTATCCACCAGTCGTTATTGGTTACATCTGAATCTGCCTATGTGAATGCCACATCTGGTATTGATTGGTGATCTTGGTGGTGGCATAAGAGGTGAAGGTATTGGTGTTTCAGGGGCCAAGTATTATAAATTGTTCAGCTCTAGCATTAGTGTGCATTAGGATCTCTATGCTGAGGTAGAAAGTGAAGACTGGCACTGTTTTGTCATACTTTCAAGATTACTTTACAAACACTAAACATTAGTAAGGGCAGATTGATGTATTTTGTATTAAATGCCATTGTACATACTACTACAATGACCTGCTAGAGGAGTATGTGATAGAAATATTAAGGCCCCATACTTGCAAACCTATTCTGGTTTCATGGTGATGTGTCATACCCTACATCTGTGTGAGCCTCTACTCAGCAGTGAAACAAGGTTAAAGAAGACAAAAGGTATCATTATTATGTTAATGGAAAGCTTACAGTTTTTAAAATGGTATGAAAAATATACAGCTATGCACCTACAACATAATAGTTGAGAGAATAAATTATATAAGTATCTTGCAAATAGGTAAATTACAACAGACAATATTGCCTTGAAGTTTTTTTCCATTGTTTATAAATATGGAGTTGATATAAACTTCTTCCATTCATTAATTATCTACCTTCAAACTAGGTAAAAACATAATAACATGTTAATATCACTGGTTAGCAATCCAACAGAGTAAGGCGTCAAGTGTACCTAACAAATCAAGTGTCCCTTGGAACATAGAAAGTGTTATTTTCTATTTTCACCAGTAACTGCTATAATTTAGTGACATTTAAAAAAAAAATTTGGGTAACAGGAATAAAGTATGAATGGAACAATAAAGTTTAGACTGCTTAGTCCATTAGCGAAAAATGTTGATAGCTGAGAATGAGGATCCAGATTTCCCAAACATGTTGATACAAGCTGACTCCAGTGTCTTGTAGATCAAATCCCATATAAATGATATTTAATACAGCAGAGGATTGAACAGTTTTTGCACATAACTTGTCTTTCCCTGGGTGCTTACCAAAAAAATTAGGAAAAGATAAAAGAACAAATAAAAAGGCCACTGATGTTCTATGGTAATCAAACCATCTGGGATCAAAATGTTCCTGCAGCACAGCTGTTGTTCTTTGAGTGACCTTTAGCAACACAGAAAATACACACACTCTAAGTCCCATTTCCCAAAGAGCTCATGCTCATTATGACGACAGTCTGAGATGATTATACAAAACTACATAGGGAATTATTCTGACTAGGCAATAAATTTGGACTGGGTGAATGATATTTACACTATTGCAACCCCAGATGCCAATCAATAAGCCATAAAAAAATCTGTGGGGAATATCATAAATATATGGGTAAATAACACACTACATTGAAAGCCTACATAGGAGCCGTTACTCCACCCTACAAGTAAAAGCCGATGATAAAAAATTCCTATGACTAAAGAACACACAACACTGAGTGAACTTATGACAGTGAAAAAGATGCCTCATTGCCAGTTCTCCTCAGAACGGCCAATCTTGTATATGATGGAGCTGAAGAAAATGAACATGTTCTGCAGGAAGATAGCAACTCCAGGCCACTGAATGTTGACACCTGCAACACAGTTAATTGGTAAGAGAATATATTGTAATGGAATATAAAGGTTTGAGTTTTTCACACTCACTACATAATTTGTTGCAGTAAGCCTTCACTTGACATATTTCTATACTTCAGAGGCCCCTTTTTACAAATTTTGTTATTCTTCGCCCCTCTTGAAATATATTAGACTAGAAGGACTTACCTGGAATGACATAGCCTCCAAAGAGTATCCAACAGGCACCAATGAGAGAACCAAAGCTGAGCATGAGACCAAGGAAGAGCCAGATCCGTGCCCCGTAAGGCCCAATGCAGCCGTCAGTGTACATGTCCCCACGCACTTGTCCATTGCTCACTGTGTTCACCCTGTAGTGCAGTGTCATCACCTGACCTCTTTGTAAAGCAGACATATACATATGTATACATGAACAAATAACAACAAGGAACATTTGAAAGGAGTATGTATGAAGAGCAACTCACATGAGCATGGCCAGGGTGGCAATAACCCCACACACATGGTAGGCGTGATTGAAGTCTTCGTTCTTTGGGTACTGGGCAGCGGCATCAATGACGCACCACCATCCCAGAGCAAACTGTTGGGACCAAGCCTTATACTAAAACAGAACATGAGAACTTTACCTAGTCAATCCAAGTGCCATGCAAATTGCAAGTCATGGCATATGGCAGTACATACATGAGATAAAAGTTGCAGGTTTTGGTATGAAAAACAAGTTCAACAATTGACATCTGGTTGATTAGGGTCACCATACATCCCAGATTAGCCAAGATAGTCCCAATTTTCATTAAAAATTGTCAAGGTTTCTATGTAGAAAATTATGGTAACCATATAGTTGATGGAAGTCCATTTGATTAGTGCATTTATTGATATGCAAATATGAAAACTCGAAACCAAAACTATTAATATTCTTTCATATTATGAGCTTCAATTCTAATTTAAATTCATAAACATACTCTAATATTAACAAATCAGTATTTGGTTTATTAAATGTAGTATCCACAGCATCATTTTTTTTAGATTAAGATAATTATTACTCCTGCTCAGATTTTGATCAAATTTTTCAGCATTCAGTGAGCTAAGTATCCCAGCCACTCATTTCAGCACAGAGGGAGGACCTGCCTGCCCACAACTTGTAATCACTCATGTCGCCCAACAATGGCAACAACAGAGGACAATGAACGCCCAAGGAACTTGTCTTGACTGCTCTGCTTCCTAATCTGACCGGCTGCATCTCCTCGCCCTGTGTTGACCAATGACCACTGCTTCTCTATACTTCTTGGTGTACTTTAAACATTACTTGAATCTTCTGCTGTTGTGAATTATAAAAAAGCTACATGAAAATTATAGCTTGAAATGAACAGCACCAATAGGTTGTCTTGAAGTAACCAAAGGGGAGAAACAAGCTGCCATTAAGACTGGCACTGGCAAATAGGAACACAGAAAATGGAGGTAATAGAAAAAAAAAATCCACACTTGTACATTCCAAGCCAAGAAGACCAGCAGTTCAGCAGGAGACAAAGAAAACACCACAGGGCTAAAATATACTTAACAAGACCCCACACACAAAAACAGATGAACTTCCTACAAACTAACCAGTCGCCATGAAAAGTTATAAAAAAAGGAAACCAGCCAAGGCCAAACCCGAGGCGATAAAGATGAAAAAACGCCACCGCCATGACTGAAATACACACAATTGTTACTTAAACTAAATAACACTGCTCCCTGAACCCTCCTAGCGAAGGTCACACCCACAGGGACCCCAGAGGCAGAACCCACCAGGCTCCCGGACATCACGGAGGCCAGGAAGTTGCGTCTCTCCCCCGCGTCCCAGTTCTCACATATGGGCGGCATGTTCTCCGCGATGGCTACACAACAACCTGGCATCTTCTCGGCTCCCTCACTGGCTTATATACAAAGAACCAAGTGTAATCTTATCGCAGAGGACGTGACGCACCACCACCTGACAGCTAAACTAAGGTCTTCTGAAGATTTCGGCTTCTTCTTCCTCGGCTAATCTCTCTGTCTATTTTGTGTAATATTCGGCTCTTTTTGTATTTCTTTTTCTATTACTTAAATTACTATAGTATCTCTCTATGATCATCTATTTTCTTATTTTTATATCCGTGTTTTCATAGTAGGAATAATCGGATTTCTTGTTTTCGACTGTCAGACATGATGTACGGTACAGTGGAATTTCTGTTCTTGTCTTTATTATTCATGATTTATAGTTATAGGCATTGGCTGTCATTTAATTAAGTTTTCTGTATTACTAATAAAGGCTGTCTCTCCTCCTACCTTGCTTTTCTAGTGAAAGTTATCCTTACTGTTTGTTATTTATTGTAAGCAGTCATTTGCTCAGTCATAGTAATAACTAATATAATGGTGACTTAGTGAATTAAAGGTGTTTTATGTCTGAATTTTCCAGTCAGCAAGAAGTAGGATGAATCTCAGCTGAATAACAAGTGACATATAGAGCGTATTGATGGTCGCAATGTTTACCAGCTACTTCCAAAACTTTCACAATCTAATAACCGTTCAAATTAACATAGTCCTCCCTGAGCCTGGCCGTGCTCTGCATGGCCGAGCGATACAGAGACGAAGCGACCCCAAGATGGCGGCATGGTTGAGGGAGGATCAGCTGTTTTAAGTTTGTTGACACGTCATCATCACGTTAAAGTTATTTTTGTGGTGGTTAAGTTTGTATTTATTTATTGAAGCCCAAATCAAGAATATCAGATTGGTGTTTGGGTCACAGGGCGACCTGCGGGAAGCAACACAAGAGGTGAGTGTTCCAGTGTGACACTTTGACAGGTGCTGGCCAGGTATAGGCATTCACACAATTAGGGAAGGTGTGTGTGGCCAGTGTGCCGTGTATTGTATCATGTATCGTGGCGGCAGACCCTCAGTGCAGCACGTCTGGGCCAGTGTGGAGAGGGTGTTAGTAGTGCCGTATGTGTGGCGCGCCGGTCACCTGACTGGCAACACCCTCCAGCCTGCCTGTATACACACCACCCCATAACACTCCACCAAAACACCACCCCACCACTGACACCCTGCCCCCCTCACCCTTCCTGGACACTCACACCAATACATGCGTGACAATAACTCCAAGTATCCTCGTAACAGGTGTCCTAGTTATTTGTTTTGCCAGGAAGGGACTGATTTGTGTTACTTTGTTAGTTTGTGGGTTGACTAGTGTGTTTAGTGGCGTGGTGGGTGAGGGGGAGACTGAGAGGTGATAGGGGGAGCTAACACCCACCAACGCAGATCCTTACATATGCTAAATATCGGTCATTGTTTTTATTCATGTCATCTCTCATAGTAATGTTGAGTTCTTAATGTTAGAGGGGAAACCTGGCCAATGGCAACGTGAAGTGAGAAAAAAAAAAAGGCCAACTAAGGGATAAGTGTTTTGGAAGTTGGCTGCATATCCTTTGGAAATTTGAGCCATTGTTGAAAAGGAAAGCTCATTGAGAGTGAGATAAGACCATCAGCTCTCCCTCCGTTCTGTGATAAACATGTATTTGTGTTAGGATATCCTGAACTACCTCATAAACTTCTGCTTTCTCGTCGTGCAATATATACACTTTGAAGTCAGCCTTTTGTAATATGCACCATTGAAAATCTACATCAATATTTCTTATAACTTTGCCTTGTTACTTTATAGCCTTTAGATTTGTTATGCTAACTTATTGCTCATCTATGTTTTACTTTATTTAGTGTCTTGAATAGGTAAATGATAAACCAGTCTTTCAAAACACTAAATATGACAGTATTGATGAAATGTATTTTGTTCAGGGACAAAGAATGAATTATCATTATCATTATCAAACAATATGGTTTCTTTGCATTTCTTTTATGTCATTGCTCCTCAGTACTATTTGTTTCAAGACATTTGTTCCAGCCTTTGCTATCTCTACTAACCTTTTAGGGAACTGGCAATCAAGGGGGCCTTTATTGTTATATTTTTGTTGCCCTTGGCCAGCTTCCCCTCTTCCTTAAGAGAAAAAAACAAAAAAAACACTATGGCAGGTCACATCCTATATATCTATTTGTCCTGGAAAGTGTGTGTTGCTTATCCTGCACTGAGAGGACTGGTAAGCTGTGGTGTGGTTTGGGGATTTCCTGATTTAGGACATTGATTACAGACAGGATGGGTCTTACCTGTCGCCTCACCTGATTATGCCTGGTGGGGTTTTCATTTAAAGTAGGTTGACATTTTAGGCTTTTAGAAGTGCACTCAGCCAGCCAGCTCTCTTTTTATTTTCTCTTACAGTGAATGTATGTACGTATGTTACTATTAAGAATTTACCCAGAGCTTGATGTAGGTTCCTGATCCTTGCTTGTTATCAATATTACTTATGCTTTACTTTGCTGTTTTTTTTTTGTGACTCTTACACTGTTTTTTTTTTTTTTTTTATAATGATAGGCCATTTTTCAGCACTTTTAGCTAATTAACTTTTAAATCACATAGAATAATTCCTTGTTTTCCTGTGATTTTATTCAAGAAAGTTTTTTTTTTTTTTTTTTTTTTTTTTTTTCTCTAGGAATCATCTACTTTTCAGTGTTAGGTTGAGTCTAGTCTAAACTCCTATGTGCTCTTACTTTATACTTTTCCTGTACTTTAATGTCACTGCTTACATCACTTATCTTCTGGGCTTCCTCTGCAACTGAGCCATCAATGTGCCTCATACATGCCACATTGTCAGATCATTCATACATGTTATTCATTGCATCACTTTTACTTTCATCTTTTATAACATTCCCATTTATCTTCACCTTCATAGTCTGCATCTTTAATCTAATCTTATCTAGTTCAATCTGTTTTAGTATTTTGCCTGGGAGTTTCAAAGAGGTGACTAGAGTGGAAGGGTGATGTACTTCTTTCCACACTCTACAATCTTTGCTCTTGCACTTTTTATCCCTCTCATCGTTTGCATCTCCACACCCTCCTCCCCTTTCTCTCTCTCTCTCTCTCTCTCTCTCTCTCTCTCTCTCTCTCTCTCTCTGCTTGTCTCCTTTAGATCTCCTAACGCATGCTTGTCTCCTTTAGATGACCTAACGTCTTCATAACTATGGAATCTGTATTTATTATGAATTCAGCTCTTGATGAAGGAATGGCAACACACTCATGATTCATTCTTGCATTACCTTAAAACCTCTTCATGTCTTGCCCTGTTTGCTTGTTTGCTTGCATGAATGAAGGAAAACATTTGTAAAGTGTGATCAAGAAATTTAAGTGTGTTAGTGGGTGGTAGCCAGGTTGTGGAAGCCTCTCAACCACCTACCTACCTTCTTGATGGGGGAGGTGGTGGAGGCAGAGAGGGGCTGTTGGACTGTGGGTGGCTAACTTGCTTGAACCTGGATTCTTATGCTTGGAGAACTGCAAAACTTAAGCTGTATTGCTACTAGATGGAGGGATGTGGGTAAAAATGGTTGATAAGAGCTCATCAAGATTCCATTGGAAAGACTGGCATGGGAGCAGAACAGTTTAGTTAATGAGAGGTGTGGATGGCTAGGTTTTACTTCAATAAATTTTTCCTGTATACCTGAGGAAAGGAATTTTTATTGAGTCAGGGTAGGAGATGTTAATTGAGAAATGTGAAGATTAATAGGCCTGGCTAGGTGAATAGTAAGGGCATATTTTGTCAACTTTTAGGATTTTGATGTGTTAAATATGGTCATGGTAACTTGGCTATATGAGATCTTCAACTACTTATGGTTCATTTGCTAGGATTACAATGTTTGCTGGATGCTGGTGAAGTTTTGCTGTTTCTTGAAACTTTCTCTATCCTTTCCCCTTCTCTTTTCTTAAGTTTCTTTCTCAACTTGATTTTTACTGAGCTTATTTGTGTGTGTATCATTTCAGGATGTATTAGAATGACATCATCACCCTTCGCAAGAATGTTTATGCTGCGGGCCTTGGAAAAAATCTATGCAGAAAAGGAGATTAGGAGGTCCCATCACTCCCAGCTGAAGAGGGCAGTGGAGCAGGCCTTAGGTAGGTGTTCCCCCTCTCCTCTTTCTCTGCCTCACATGGCTTATTCATATACTACTTGTTGCTTCTATAATGTATGTTAGGGCAGAGGCATTGCAAAAGAAGGAAACAGGTTTATTGATACAGTAGTCATTGTTTTTATTTTTCTTCTCAACTACCAGATGAAATCCGTGCTGAACTCCAGGAGGATGAGAAGAGTTCCAGTGGAGGTGTGTCAGCAGCACTACCCGTCCCTAAGGGGGATGCCCAGCACAGTGATGTGGAGGGACACTTCTTGCCTTTTGAGCTTGCCTGTCGCTCAAAGTCACCCAGGATTGTGGTCACTGCTCTGGACTGCATCCAGGTCAGACATGTGGACTTACCCTGATCCTGAATTGTGTCTGGATGTCTTTGATGTCTGGTGTTTTGTTGTTGCAATGAGACTTCAAGGGAAAGTACTTGTTGTTTCTTGCTTATGCTATTTGCTATTGATTTTTTTTTTTTTTTTATTATTATTTTTTTTTTTATTATTTTTTTTGTACTGATATCTTTTATTTTTTGTGACGGCAGAAACTCATTGCCTACGGTCACCTCACTGGGAACGCAGCTGATGCCAACAACCCCAGTCGCCGCCTCATCGATCACATAGTGGAGACCATCTGTAACTGTTTCAATGGACCTTCCACTGACAAGGATGTGGAGATACAGATCATCAAGGTACTGACTCTTCTAGAGACAATGCACAATTCATATTAACCTTTCTTTCACAAGGATTCCTATGCACGTTCGCTGTTGTTGATTGGTGAGTGTTGAATAAAGCTTGGTGTGGAAAGGCATACCTCAGCTCACCTTTATTGTAATGTGTTGCAGGCGCTGCTGACAGTCATCACCTCCCAGTATGTCAGTGTCCATGAGGGCACCGTGCTGCTGGCGGTGCGGACCTGCTACAACATCTTCCTTGCCTCCCGGGACATGAACAACCAGGTCACCGCCAAGGCCGCCCTCACCCAGATGATTAACATTATCTTCACACGCATGGAGAACCACACTGTAAGTCATCTCTCTCTTATCTGTTCTTCAAGGTGTTCTTTCTTGTTATTTGCTTATCCCTTTCTCTGTCTGTATGTTCATCTTTCTTGTCTTTCTTTTCTGACAAAAATAGTAATTGGTACACTCATGAGGGATATTGCAGCCTTAGAGTGTTGTTGCTTCTCTCTGTACAATTGTAAAGAATATTAGACTTCATTCCTTGAGCTGTGTGTGTGATGTGTTCCTTCATCTGCAGCTTGAGGATGGTGGTGAAAGGGAACACAGCAACAGCACAGCCTCCTCATCCAGCACCACTACCTCCACCACCACCACCAACAACATCAACAATGCCAGCAGCAGCAGCAACAACAGCAACAGTAATCAGCTGGTTCCCCAGGAGAATGGCCCTCAGGAGAATGGTTCCCAAGTAGAGAATTCCCAGGAGATTCCAGTCCAGGAAAACATCCCACCACCATGGCAACAGCCGCCCCCCCTCCCTGAAGGCCTGCCTCCTGATACCACACCCACCGTCACCACCACCATTACCACCACCACCACTACTGAGAGTGATACCCTAAAAACAGACACAGGAGTTGTAGAGGAGGGACCACCAGTACCCAATGGTTCAGCAGTAATTGTGCCTCCAGATGCCACTACTTCCTATCAGATTGCCTCTGAGCTGGTGGAGGACATAGTGAATCAGGCAGTGACAGTAGTGTCCACAGAAGACACCATTGTTACCCCTGCTGCTGCTGCTGCTTCCAGGTCTACGTCCAACGGGAATGCTGAAGGCACCGCAGACGGCATAGAGGCCTTGTCTCCCACCTCCCCTCCGGAGCCTTCTCAAGACACCACCAATTTTGTCTCGCAGGATGCAACCGGTACGGTCCCTCAGGATGCTGCCAGTACAGTGTCTCAGCCTGCAGACACAGCCCAGGAGGACTCCTCACCACCACCTCCACTCCCTGCCTCAGACCCTCGCAGCGATTCTGTAGCTTCCAATCCTCCTCTCACTCCCACCTCTATCACCAGAGTACCCTCCCAGGAAAGCATAAACATGATGACAGAAGGTGATGCAGCCATGACAGCCAAGTTGTCACACACGCTTCAGAAAGATGCATTCCTGGTTTTTCGTTCGCTGTGTAAACTTTCCATGAAGCCTCTGCCAGAGTCCCCAGACCCAAAGTAAGTATTGTGAGCCACACATTTTGATAACTATTCTTTGCTTGTAATTCATCATGTTTATATTCATAGTATTAATTTTGTAGCAACGACAGATTTTTCTTTTCACAAGACAAGGAGCCCAAGGAACTGTATCTTCTGTTATTTTTATCTTGATCTCTTCTTATCTTATCTTCATATTGTGTATTTTTACAAGGCAAAGGATAGAAAAAGAAAATCTATTTGAGCATTTGTTGGTGTTTATTTTCATTGCCTAATTTTTTGTCCAATATTTTATGAAATATACATACAGTGTGTGTTTGTGCAGGTCCCATGAATTACGATCCAAGATTTTGTCCTTGGAGATGCTGCTGTCCATCGTGCAGAATGCAGGCCAGGTATTCCGCTCCAACGACACCTTCATCACTGCCATCAAGCAGTATCTGTGTGTGGCGCTCAGCAAGAATGGCGTCTCTCCCATTCCTGAAGTGTTCCATCTCTCCCTTGCCATCTTTGTTGCTCTCCTCTCTAAATTCAAGGCTCATCTCAAGGTTCAGATCGAGGTAAAAATGCACTTTCTTTTTTTCATGATTCATAGACAGTCAAACTGGAGAGAAGTATTTGTTTCATTACATGTTTATTTGTTTTATCAGTGTAATTGGAAGGAATTGCTGTTGTTCATTCCATGGAGACATATATTCCAAAATTTCCATGTCCTGTACTATGTACTTATATTATTATGGATTTATTCTGATTGCAGGTTTGCTTCAAGGAGATATTCCTGAATATCCTGGAGGCCGGCAGCTCAAGCTTGCAACACAAATGGATGGTGATAATGGCACTCACTAAAATCTGTGCTGATGCCCAGTCTGTGGTGGACATCTATGTCAACTATGACTGTGACCTCAATGCTTCTAATGTCTTTGAAAGGTACCCAGATACTGTTTATGCTATTGTTCACCAGTATCCTTAGTGAAGAAATCTGTTTGTATTGAAGATGGCAATACAGTTAGAACATTTTATCATTCATACATAAAAAAAACTTCAAATTTAGAAATGAATAAGAAGTTGTGCAAATGTTCAGTTTGATATTCTGTCCAGACTAGTGAATGACCTGAGCAAGATAGCACGAGGGGGCCAGCCTGGGGAGTTTGGGGCAACGCCAGGCCAGGAACAGCCCATGAAGACCAAGGGGCTGGAGTGTTTGGTGTCCATTCTCAGATGTATGGTGGAGTGGTCCAAGGATCTCTACGTCAGTCCAAATACTCTCTCCAACCTCAGTCAGTATTCTGTGTAGCTTTTGAAATTTTAAGATTGTAATTTATCTACCTATATACTAGACCAGCATTTCCATTTCTGGTGACCTAGACAAAATACTACACACTTGTACACACGTCATTCACACTTCACACTGGTTACCTCTGCCCCTTTTTATGAGACTGTTCTTTTCCCTACCTGCCATCATTGAAATAGTATAGGATATCCTTGATAGTCATGAATCATTGCTTTATAAGGTTACTATGGACAAGTGTATTAATGAATGCCTTGATTCATACTTAGAGCTTAAAATGCTAAGGTATTTAGATATCATGGTAATACAATGCAACCTCATATTTTGCTCAATAAAATGCTAGAAATGGGTGTAAATAGAAATATTTTGAGATGGATTTTTAGCTTTTTAACCCAGAGACCGCAATATACCAATGTAAATAATGTTAAGTCTAATGTGATAGTCACCAACACAGGAGCCCCCCAAGGTTGTGTATTGTCCCCAGTTCTTTTCACCTTGTATACAGATGATTGTAGAAGTGAAATTGATGATTGTACTATTGTAAAATATGCTGACGATACAGTTATCTTAGGAAAAATTGTAAATGATAATTATGAAGGTTATCTAACTCAAGTTAAAAAATTCGTTGACTGGAGTAAACAAAATTTTTTGGAGCTTAATGTAAAGAAAACGAAAGAGATGATATTTGATTTTAGAACTAAAAATAAACACGTACCAGACCTATTAACAATTGAAGAAGAAAACGTAGAAAGAGTTAATCAGTATAAATATTCATGTTGGTCATCTCTTTATTATGACTATAACAAAGTCTTGAAAATTACATTTTTGTCAGTTTGTAATTTGATGGCATTTATTCTCTTAGACCAAGAAAAGAAGAAGGATGTAGATGAGCCAGAAACAAATAGCACAGTGGACCGTTCATCACTGGCTCGGCATGGCTCTCAGAACTCCATTAACTCCACATCCACCCTTGCACCCATTGGTGTAGACAAGCCTGAACAGTTCCAGTCCCTCAAGCACAGGAAGGAACTCTTGGAGGAAGGCATTAAGATGTAAGCCAATTTACATTTTACCTCTATTTTCATGAGGTTTCATTATGCACAACTCTGTCAACTTTATTGAGAAAGCATCCTCAATACTGAATTAAGAATTTATTTCCTTATACTTAACATTACCTTCTTTTTCTGTTTAGGTTCAGTGAAAAACCAGAGAGAGGTTTGGCCTTCCTGCAGTCTGAGGGTCTGGTGGGGCCCAATCCCCATGATGTGGCAGTATTCTTCCATGACGATGACAGACTAGATAAAAGTAAAATTGGTGAATACCTTGGCGATCCTGCCAATAAGGAAGTGAGTTTGTATTGTGTAGAATAGGAATATTTCGTGACTAATAAGAAGAGTATTCTTTTGTATTTTCCATTTGATAGTGTTTTCATATTACTTAATTGTATTTTAGTGTATGTGTGCTTACATTGATGAGATGGACTTCAGTAATCAAGAATTATTGCCTGCTTTGCGGACATTCGTCGAAGGATTTCGGTTGCCGGGAGAAGCACAGAAAATTGATCGTCTCATTGAGAAGTTTGCCTCAAGATACACTGAATGTAACATGAAGTAAGTTACCAGCACAAGGAGTGAGGCACACTCCTCACCCCTTTTGATTGAGAAAGTAGAATTTTAAACTAATGTCTTTTTTTTTTTTTTTGTATCATAACAGCATTGTAACCTCCCCTTGAGATGTACATTTAGCCCAGTGGATTCATAGTTTCATAATTAAAAACGGATAACAAATGGACATCATTATCATTAGCATTACTGGTGGATAGGGAGATGCCATTGCTTTTATTATCATGAATCTTATACTTATCTAAATTATGAAGTTTTTCTCAAGCAGTCTCCTAAGATCCAACAAATATCGTTAGCCACTCATGACTTAATACATCACATTTGCATGAGTTTTATTGTGTTATTCACTGTGTTCCTTGCAGCCAAGGAATGTTCACCTCTGCTGACGGTGCCTATTTATTGGCATTCTCCATCATCATGCTTACCACTGACCTTCACAACGTTAGCATCAAAGTGAGTATATTGTGGCCTGCATATTGAACTTTACTCTTGAAACTCTGCACATTGTTTGTAATAGTGCAAACTATTGATGTAACAGACCACTCTGTTTCCAAGTCATTGATTTGCTGTCAAGATATGTAATGGGGGAATGTTTTGCAGAAAAAGATCACCAAGGAGCAGTATATCAAAATGAACCGTGGGATTAACGACACCAAAGATCTACCAGAGGAATACCTCTCAGCGATCTATGATGAAATTGCTGGAAAGGAGCTAAAGATGAAGCCCACCTCTACAAAACTAGGAAAGCAAGGTAATGTTTTGTATCTTATAACTGTTTGATTATCCTGACATAATTGCATCTTTGTAATATTTTGCTTGTATCCCTAATGGTAAACCAACAGAGATAGCTAACAGGCTCTCCATGTTTTTTTTTTTTTTTTTTTTTTTTTTTTTTTTTTTTTTTTTTCTCTCTCAAGTTTTATGTGCTTTATAAAACTGATGACCCAATAGTGGTCTGTCATCTCATTCTTCCTTGTTAATGGAGGTTCAGAAATACAGAAGTTCTTAATGCAGTGAACCAGTTTTACTATTCCTTATCAGTTACTGCACATCACTTGCCTTCCTCAGCCGTTGTAAATGAAAAGAAGCGGCGATCAACCTTCAACATGGAAATGGAAACCATCTCTTTAACAGCCAAGTCCCTCATGGAGGCAGCGTCTCAGACCAGTGCTCCCTTTATCTTTGCCACTCAGGTGGAGCACGTGTGTCCCATGTTCAAGGTAGAGAGAGATCTTTTAATTGTCTGACTGAGGCTGGGTGTTGGAGTAAAGATAGATTATTTTCATTGTACAAGAATAAAGATACAGGCACTTAGGAGATTTTGTCTCATGATCACTTTTCCTTTGATATTAATGGTGTCTTTCAAGATTTCATATAACTTTCATTACAGGAGAGTCCATAGTGATCAGAGGATTCAAGTTCATAATGTTTGCTTTCCAAGAGTATCCCAAATTTCATAATGCAAATTCCAAAATGGTGCTTTTTCATTCTCTTTTCTCTTGTTTTTTCATCCTGCATCTTTAATTGCAGAAAACCTGGCCATCCTTCATTGCGGCATTTTCAGAGACTTTACAGAAAACTGAAGACAACGTGGAGGCCTCTCTGTGCCTGGATGGCATTCGCTGTGCCATCAGGATCACCTGTATATTTGATATGTCTGTAAGTAAGAGAGGTTTCTGTCAGTGGGGCTGTGTGCTGGAGGCTCAGCTGTAGCTAATCTTATACAGTGCTGACTTAAGATTGGAGTTAAACTATAAAGAGTGAGGAGATGAAATATTTTGTTCTGCTATATATTTTTTGAGCTTGTGTCATAGTAAACAGATTTTAATAGTTTTCCTTTCATATAATCTGAGCTGCATTTGATCATCAGTCTTGTCTTCTCACTTTAGATAGCAAGAGATGCCTTTGTGCAGTGCTTGGCCCGCTTCACCCTCCTCAATGCCACCACCCCAATCTCAGAACTGAAGGCCAAGAATGTGGATTGTATCAAAACCCTCATCACTGTCGCTCACACTGACGGTATGCTGTGTGATCTTTGGCTGTTGTGTGTTGAGTGCTGATGTATATTGAATTTCTGTGTTTGTTGTCTTCATTAATTTTGCTTCATTCTTGACTGTTGTGTGTTAATGAAAAAAACCCAAAATGAATGTGTTAAAGGAAAAGTCAATGTATTAACTGTGAATGAATAATATTGTATGCATTATTACTTTTCAGGAAATTATCTTGGGAAATCATGGCTCGATATCCTCAAGTGCATCAGTCAGCTGGAACTGGCACAGCTGATTGGCACTGGTGTCAAATCACAGTACATCAAAGACTCTGGCCTTAAGATACCTCATGAACCCGCTAATTTCTTAGAAGTATCCTTCCCTGAAATATGTAAGTGACCTCTTGTGATCATGACATTAGTGTAGAACGATTACTTGTCAATATCAGTTTTGCATGTGAGAAATTATTCATACTTAAGAGAAATTTTAGTAGTGTTTTCATTGAATTTTCTGACCTTGGATTTATGCTGATGGAATATTTAGAAATAGCGGTTAATGGATGGCCTTCAGAGAAAGTGACCAGCTTATTTTTCTTTGTATCAGTTACTAGTGAGCAGAAGAAATTAGCCAACATTAAGGAGAGTATGGGAGAAACATCATCACAAAGTGTGGTTGTGGCTGTAGACAGGATCTTCAACTGTTCTCCCATGCTGGATGGACATGCAGTGATTCATTTTGTGATGGCACTGTGTCAGGTGTCTTTAGAGGAGCTGTCTGCACCTACCCCTCGCATGTTCTCGCTGCAAAAGGTTGTGGAGATTTGCTATTACAACATGGGCCGCATCAGGTTGGAATGGTCAAGGATGTGGGAGGTGAATATATTTATTCTTTTCTTCCTTAAGTAAAAAAACTGCTGACTTCATAGTAGCATCATGAATAGAATGTCATCTGAATTACCCCTAGCTGATATTTAGGTAATTATTTGTTACTGTGATGGTGATGAAGTATTGAATTGTTTCAGGTCTTGGGTGAATACTTCAACAAGGTAGGATGCAACCAGAATAAGGATACGGCAGTGTTTGCTGTTGATTCCCTCCGACAGTTGTCCACAAAGTTCATTGAGAAGGGAGAGTTTTCTAACTTCCGTTTCCAGAAAGAATTCCTGCGTCCATTTGAACACATACTGAAGAAGAATAGGTGAGAATTACTTCTGTTGTTGATAAATTGTGCCCAGTTTCTGAATTGTTTTCTATTTTATGCTTAATTTTCAAGTGCCATATCTTGTTTTATTTATATTTGAAATGAGAAGCTGAACCATAATGAATTGTTCAAAGTGCATAATGGAGGCACATATCCTGAGGTAGTAGGAGGCCCTTTCTGAATATGTGCTGTAGCTCCCACCAAATGTACCTCCAGATCGCCTGTGATAAAGGACATGGTGGTGCGCTGCATCACCCAGATCGTCACCTCGCAGGCAAAGAACATCAAATCAGGCTGGAAAAATATATTCAGTGTCTTCCATCTTTCTGCATCAGACAACGACCAGAACATAGTGGAGATGGCCTTCGAAACCACCAAGGAGATTATTTGTGAGTTTTGTTTTGTAATTGTATTGTTAACCAGTTAATATGATACTAGTTTTAATATTAATGCTTGAATATGAATAATAGAAATGAATGAAAATTTGGAAGTGAGAAAGCATTGGGTGTTTTTGCTTCTCACTTTTACTTACCACAAGATATTATTTCCTAAAATTTTTTCCTGTTTTCTTTACAGCACAAATATACAAGAAACACTTTGTCACTGTAATTGACTCATTCCAAGATTCTGTTAAGTGCCTGAGTGAATTTGCTTGCAATGCTGGCTTTCCTGACACCAGCATGGAGGCGATATCACTCATCAGAGACTGTGCTAAATATGTGGATGAGAAGCCACAGGTAAATATTTATTTTGACTTAAGGTTCTGAATGAAGTGTACTGCTTCATAAAATAATTAAACTTTACAAACTACACACTAATATACTATAAAACATCAGTCATCACAAACTATAAGTTTGCTTACTATATTGATGACATTTTCCTCTTGGCTGTTTCCAGATGTTCCGAGAACACAATCTGGAGGATGTGACAGTGTGTGCTGATGACCGAGTGTGGGTGAGAGGCTGGTTCCCCATCCTTTTTGAACTGTCCTGCATCATTACTCGTTGCAAGCTGGATGTGCGCACCCGTGCACTGACAGTCCTATTTGAGGTAATATCTAGTAAACTCAGGTAGAAGAGACCAGTAAATTCATAAATAATGATGGACAAAAGGTGGAACATTATGGCTATTTTTTCATTTATATTGCATGTGTAATGTTGTTTATACTTAATATGTGTTGATTTTTGCAGGTGGTGAAGAACTATGGTGGTTCCTTTTCACCGCACTGGTGGAAAGATCTCTTTAAGATACTGTTCAGAATATTTGATAATATGAAACTTCCAGAGCAGCAGACAGAGGTAGGTTGACTCTCATCATGGTCTTTCAGTATTTTCATCCTATTATAACAATGCATAATTTTGAACTAGCATACTACAGTAGGAGGACAAGCTTTCCTTTTTTTGTGTAATTATATTAAAACTCTAAATGACTTGTTAGGAAATATACAGATTGGCAACATGATAAGAAAATGTACATTATTTTTTCTGTTGTGTGCCACATTATGCACTTGTTTTATTGTTGTAACTTGGCTCTTATGTTTTGTGCCTCAACTCCTACAGATCTACATGCCAGCAACATGAACATTTTGTTAAATTTGTTTATTTGGTACTTTCTTTTTGCCACAGAGTGCAGTGGAGTTAAACGAGAGGCAGGCTGAGGTTTGTGTTCTCAGTGTATTGAGACACTTTGACTTTGCATGTCTCATAACACTCCTTGCTGCTTACTATACTGTGTACTTACTAATATGTTCTGCACTGACTAATCCAATGGTGGTGGTAAGGTGGTGGTGGTGGGGAAGATGGTGTGTTTCCCTTGAGGTGGAGGAAAGCTTTTCCATGTTTAGTTAAAGTTCAGCTTACCAGACTGAGGCTTACAGAACTGCAGAAGGTGTATGTCCAATGTAATGCATGAAGGGACTATGTGTTGCATTACTTTGGTGACAAGAAGGAAGAAGTGTGGCAGTACTAAGAGAGATGCTTTAATGTGACACAGTGTTGACTTGAACTGTTTGGAATTCAGTGAAATGTACATCCCAGCTTCTGATAACAGTTTCATTTGAAGTGTATAAATTTTGGAACCTTGTAAATATTACTTGCCAAAGGAAACATATTTTTATCATTACATTTTTGTTTGCCATAATTTTTGAATTATTTGAAAAAAAAGGGCAAATTATTGTGTATTTTGCTATGCACTGGAAAAAAAAAAAACAGGTATACATCTTTAAATGTATGTAGTGTAATTTGGGAGTGTAACCATAAGGAAAAATGTATATTTATCTCTCTGTATATACAAAATTTCAGTATATACTTAATTTCCTATGAGAACCATCTTTGAAGGTGGCTCCCATAGGTATAATTCAATATCACAGGTGCAGAGAGGTAGATATATGAAAGGAATTTCCAGTATTAGCTGCAGATTAATGTCTCCTGTTGACAACATTTCCAGAAGAACGAGTGGATGACAACAACCTGCAACCACGCTCTGTATGCCATTGTGGACGTGTTTACCCAGTACTTTGATGTGTTAAGTCCAATCCTCCTGCAGGACCTCTACACTCAGCTCCACTGGTGTGTGCAGCAAGGTGGGTCATTGATATTAGTTATCACAGCCAAGTGTACACACCATACCAGTTACAGATACTATGACAACAGTTTGCATAATGCTACTCTAGTGTAACCACCAGGTATCAGAGAAGGTTATAGCTCTTTCTTGTATTACAATATATAACAGTCCATTAATTATTAATGAATTATTTTACTGTGACAACCCACAGATAATGAACAGTTAGCTCGTTCTGGTACAAACTGTCTTGAGAACTTTGTAATCAGCAATGGCCCCAAGCTGGATCCACAGACCTGGGACAAGACCTGTCAGTGTCTCCTGGACATCTTCAACTCCACACTGCCTCAAGCACTGTTAACCTGGAGGCCGTCTGAACCTGCCTCTGCACACAATGTATGTTCACCTATGGTCTGCTGAAATTGAGATGCAGTGGTAGTTATGACTCTCTCTCTCTCTCTCTCTCTCTCTCTCTCTCTCTCTCTCTCTCTCTCTCTCTCTCTCTCTCTCTCTCTCTCTCTCTCTCTCTCTCTCTCTCTCTCTCTCTCTCTCTCTCTCTCTCTCTCTCTCTCTCTCTCTCTCTCTCTCTCTCTATAGTACAGAGACACATAGGGAAGTGAATAAAACAGCTGTATTTTCCATTTATGGTTCAGGTTGGTGGAGGAGCATTTTCTGGTCTGCTGATCCGGTGTGTGGTGCAGCTTGAGTTGATCCAGTGCATCGACAATATTGTTTTCTTCCCAGCCACCAGCAAGAAGGAAGACCAAGAAAATTTAGCTCTTGCCCAGGTACAGTTGGCTCGCTGTTTGATGAAGTAGTGTTATACCTATATTTTTAACAAAAATGACATGTCATCTCTTTTTATGAGCATTGTCATAGGCTAAAGCTAACTCTTATGTATATCATAGGCCTGTCATCTTTCTCCCCCCTTCCAAACTCCATACTCATTCCTCTTCCCCACCCCTATGCCTTTCATACCTTCCTTGTGTGTGTACACATGTTAATCAACTATAACTGCATATGGTTGCCTTCAGTGGAGCTTCAGACAAAAAAAAAAATGTGATGTCCTTTTGTGCATAGGCTGGAGATGCAGTAGAGGTGGTAAGGGAGCAGCGAGAGGACCAGGGCATGTACCGTCACCTTACTGCCATGCAGCTCTTCACCCTCCTGGACTGCCTCATGGCTTCACACACATTTGCCAAAACATTCAATTCAAACCATGAGCAAAGAAATCTCCTTTGGAAAGCAGGTAGGAATCAGCCTTAATTATTATTTTTTTTTTTTCACATATAAACACTTCAAGAATCATTAGTTCAGTCCTTTGAGATCTTTAAGTTTTATTTTGTCCTCATACGTAAAAACTTTTATTTGCCCTTGAACTTTATTACTCTTGAGTTTCACTCTTTTATTATAATTTTAGACAAATATTTGGAATTTGGAATATGTTTTATTAAAATCAGTATTGAATTTTTTTGTAGAGTGGCCAGACCTGATCAATTTCCTTTTTCTTATACAGGCAAACCCCGCTTAACGAAGGAGTTACGTTCCTAAAAAACACTTCGTTAAGCGAAACTTTGTTAAGCGAACCGATTATAACAAGTTTAACCCCTGACTTGAACTTCCATTGAGAGTAAGCAAAGCGAGAGTGCATCATAGTACAGTAAAAGGTTTAATGAAAGTAAAAATTATGAAGTTAAACATTTAGGTGGTTTAATTTAAGTCATTATAATGTACACTGATGTATGTATGTACGTAACTTTATAATGTTGATGATCTTAACTCTATGAAGGGAGGGAGAGTGAAACGGGAAATACACTAACGGGCAACCTGTGGAATGTAAACAAAGTGCGCATCATTGTACCGCATATAAAACTTATGTACCACATTTCCACAAGGCTTTCCATTTTATCCATTGTAGAGTCACGAGTTCAGGTGGTTCTTTTAGCTTTCAAGGAAGATGCGGTCTCACCAGCCTTCTTAATAGAGTCAGCTGACTTGAAAATAGTAGACAATAGATGGAGTCAAGATGGTGGCAAGCAATGTTATTAGTTTTCTGGCCTCTCTCTTGTCTGTGAATAATATCTAGCTTCACTTTGAGAGTAAGACACTTCCTGGTCTTCTTAGGAACGTTAGGCCACATTGCAGGGCGTTTTGGTGATAAAAAAAAAAAAAGTTGAACTAGGGAAGATGAGCTGCTGGTGACGCTGTTATGTTTTGATTGGGGAGTGAGTGGTGTGCGTGATCTTGATGCTACAGGTGACACAGAATTTCTTCTGAGTCAGGCTTTTGTATCGGCAGTGCCTGTGTTGTCCACGAGAGGCTTGATCTTGATCTTTATTCTACAGGTGTCTCAGGATTTCTCCTGAGGTAGGCCTTAGTACCAGCAGCTCCTGGTGTATTCAAAAGCCTGTCAGCTTACATGCTATGGTGGGGCTTTCAAATTTTGAAAAAATTACCTGGATAAAACTTCATTAAAGCGAGTTTGATGTTCGTTAAACGAGCAGATGGTAGTAAAACGAAACCTTCGTTGTAGCAAAATTTAATTGTGTGAACCTTCGTTGAACGGGGGTTGCCTGTATATGAATTATCCTTTATAGTTTACAATTTTCATAGAATCTTACCACATTGTGAAGCATCAGCGAAGTACTATTGAGTTGTCCTTTGTTGTTTTCTTTGGCTCACAGGTCAATTAAGATATTGCCTATAAATTTTTGTAGACATTTTCCCACTTCAGGCTTCAAGGGAAGTGTAAAGCCCAACTTGCTGAAGCAGGAGACTCAGTCATTGGCCTGTGCCCTGAGGATACTCTTCCGAATGTTGGCTGATCCGTCCAGAGAAGAAGAATGGCCACAGGTTAGTACATCAGTGGAACAACTTACTGCTGTGATCCTTGCATGATACTTCTGGTGCATCTTTTTACATGGGACAAAATTATTTATTGTTTTGTATAAATGACAGATGGTTATCTTAATCTTTATCTTTAGGTTCAGGAACGCCTGATCTCTGTTTGTCGGTCGGGCTTGGAGTATTTCCTTTCCTTACCTGAGACTCACCGAGAGGCGTGGACAAACCTCATCCTTCTCTTCCTCACCAATATCCATAAGATGTCCAATGATCAGGTGAGTCATACATTTATTTTGACCTTTCAGGTGGTAGTATTGAGATGTGCCACTCAATTATTGACGAATCTATTTACCATTTAAGAAAATTTCTTAAGAAAAATTTTGCTTTTGTGTTGATTTTTGTGCATGGGAAGACTCCTGCTGCCCCTCATGATGGTGGACTCATTCAAGAGAAATTAATATATCAGTGAAGCATGTAGGCTGCCTTACTATGGGATAAACTTGACATCTGGTCAAGGATAGATTCTCATGCTTTTTACTCTAGCGACATTAAATGTAGCATTATAACACAAGGTTCACTCTCTTATCATGGCTCTCTGTCCACAGTTTGCTGCCCACGCCTCAAACTATTATCCATTCTTGTGTGAAATCACATGCTTCAATCTCAAGCCTGAGTTGAGGGCTGTGCTGCGTAGATTTTTCCTGCGCATCGGTATAGTATTCAATATCACCCACCCAAGTGTACGTCACCACATCACCTCCACCTCCTCTCTCAACTCCACATCCTAGTCATGAGAAAGGTTGCCCAGTGAGCCCTAGGTAAGGAAGGGCTGCTCCTCTTACATGTGCAGGATGTGCTTGTGTCAGAGAACAGAGAAAAGAACAAAGTGAAAACCTTAAGGATTTGTGATACTGGAGACAGTAAGGCTCCCTCAAGTAGGGAATGAATAGCATATAGTATATAAAAATTTTATAAAAATTTATTAATATGTGATTTTATCATATATTTTGGGAGATGAGGTGCATAATTATTCAGCCTTGGGATTAAAGTGGTCTTTATGCAGCTCTGTTCCCTCATTCTGAATCTATGTCCTCTGCAGTAAATGAAAGAGGATTGCTGTATGCTTATGCAAGTTGTACAACATATAAAGGTAATGTATTTATACACCAAAATAGTTGCTGTAAAAATTTTGACATGTTTAGACTTTGTTTTCAGCCTTTCATTGGTATGAATTATTTAGATTTTGAGGATTTTATTTAGTGTATTCATGTAAAAAGTTTTAAAGACACTATTTGTTTAAGTATTATTTTTGTATTCAAAATATCTTAAAGTTCTATTATTGCCATGCTTTGTCTTATATTCCTCAAAGGTGATCACTTGTCTGGTGCTTTTTTTCTCTCTCACTATTAATATACCTTATACTTTCTAAATTATTTATTTTGGAATAGCCCTCAAGGATTTTGGGATAGTAGATAGGAAGTGAGCCTTGTCATGAAGGGTGGAGGTCAAGTACGTGGTGGATGTGGTGAGGTATTGCTGCTCACACCACCACACCCACCATTAGGTTCTTACTCCTGCATTAACATTTCAGTTTTCTTGAGCTGAGAAGCCAGAAATTAAGTTCTGTTGTTTAATCATAAGTAATGGAAGTTGAACCTGAAGGTCTCTTGTAAGCCGTGTTATCGTTTTTGTGTGATTGTTTGGAAAACAGCTCAAGGTGAACTGTCATTCCCGTGTGCTGGCTGAGTCAGCTGGAATGGTGCACTGAGGAGGGCTTGGTGCTGGGTAGTTGCTTCATGAGAAAACATTGTATTGATGGAGTAAAACTTTGTATGAAGTAAATGTAAATGCTTTCCTCCAGAATTGTATCTCTTATGAGGTTAAAGAATTTTCACCAAGGAACTGGAACTGGCATTATGATATCTGAAGTCTGGTAAATGGCCACTGGATGATAATTTCATTCCTCTCTCTCTCTCTCTCTCTCTCTCTCTCTCTCTCTCTCTCTCTCTCTCTCTCTCTCTCTCTCTCTCTCTCTCTCTCTCTCTCTCTCTCTCTCTCTCTCTCTCTCTCTCTCTCTCTCTCTCTCTCCTCTCTCTCTCTCTCTCTCTCTCTCTCTCTCTCTCTCTCTCTCTCTCTCTCTCTCTCTCCAAACAGCCAAAACAGTATATAGATTACATTCAGTTCACTTGTTCCATCATGGGTGATTGGCAAATAACTCTGGCAGAAATAAAGTTACTGATATATTTTGCTTCATCTTCAACATCACTATTTGATTTTCAATGATGAATCTGACCAGCAAAATGTCAAATTCCACAACCCATCACTCAGCAGCTATTATAGTAAGACTATAACATGTTTTTTTTGTCTATTTAAATTTCATTGTAATGTTTAAAAGAATCTTATACTGTACTTCATTAAATAAGAAGCAGGAGTGGCGAGATAAAGAAGGGTTGTGATAATTCTATCCATGGTCACAACTTGTGTTATATTTTTTCATACAGATTGGATAAAAGTTTTATGTTAAAACTTTGAATAAAGAAATGCTTTGTAATGAGAAATAGGTATTTCTATCATAGAAATACCTTTTTTTGGGTTAAAGTATGTAAGTATTCCTACTCCAAATTTAATATCTTTATATAGGAAAGCCTTGTAGAAAGTTCCAAAATGTAAATATTGAAACATAACTGAAGTATTGAAGTCCTACCAATGTATTGGATGAAATAACATCCTTAAACAATAATTGATTGACATGCTTTGGCACCACATTAAGTTAGACCATTGGTGTCAGAAACAACACTATCAGATGCACTTCTGTTCTTCTAATAGTGGTTTTGTGATGTGAACCTTTACTCTGCTTCCTTCTATCTTTGTGGTACCAGGTACTATTACATATTTTATAGAATGACATTGTGCTTGTGTGTTGTTCTTTCATTGCTATGGATTTCTTTATTTTTGTCAACAATTTATCAAAATCCCTTCAGAAAATTGGGGTACGTTAAATTTTTATTTACCTTTTTTAATTAAGAAATATTTAATTTTTTGCCCATATATCCATATAGTTTTTGTAAGAGTGTGAATTAGCACTTTACAGTATTGTGTTCAATGATTGTGTTATGTTTGGATCAAAATAATGACCCAACTCAACCATCCTAGGTAGCCACCAGTCCAGCAAAGATGAAGATGCAGTCACAGCCTGCACATCACAGGTCCTCCAGTACCTCATGCATTGTCCCAAAAAGTAAAGGTTTAATGCATGCTTGTTGGTGATACTGATGATGCTTGTGCCAAGTAACATGGGATGATGTGATATTGATAGATTTTCAGTTTCTTGTATTGTTCATCCATCTCAGGATGTACAATATTGTCAATGATTGTCATGTGTTATAAATGTCCAGTTTTACATAAACTGTTACTACCACCACTACTGTACTACCACTACCATCACCACTACTACTGTTTTTTATATAGATTTTTTAATAAGTTCCATTCCATAGATCTGAACACTTGCATTATATTTTTTGTTTCACAAAATTTTACTTGTCATTTACCATCATTCTTCAACACCACACTAAGCATTTCTTCTAAACAGTAAGATGTACATGAGTATTGTCTAAATCCAAATTTATCTTTTGTTCATTATTGTATATTTTAGAAGTAATGTAACTATATTTATCACCAAACAATAATTACCATTATTCCATATGTATTAAAATAGTACCTCCTTTTGCCCTTGGTTGAATGTTGCTTTACTGTTGAGGAAAATTACCAGTACATTATTCATTATTTTGATTTTACTTGTCAAAATGATGTCATGTCCACTCAAAGTAACTGTAAGAGGGTTGACTAACATCCTCAGTGGAAGTGGGATACCTGGAGAGGGCCAAGCTTAATTGGCAGAAATTATGTGTAGTGTATTCTCTGACAGTGTCCATATAAGATATTTTTTCAGTATCATGTTAATGGCTTAGAATATTAAGAAGGACATCATTAGACCAGTCATTCCCTGATGAGTAAGTGACAAGCCTTGATACTCATGCAGGTGTACAGTGCAATGTACCTCATGCCAGGGAACTGTCAGAGCACAGTTCCTACTCATCAAAAAGTGTTACAGGTATTCCAGTTTACATAGGGAAATATTTTTGTTGTTGTCATTGTTATTGCTGATTTTGTTTCATAAGTAGAAAGATTATGGATAATATAAGTTTTGATAAAGTGTGGGATTTCTGGATTTGTGCTACCTTGCCTGACTCAACCATTCTGAGCTTAATGGATGTTTGACAGTAATATAGCAAGTGAAAACTATTAATTTCTTTGCTAAACACCAACAAATGTTCTCATAGATATTCGTCATAAGGCAAAGTGATTACAGTTTCCAGTATTTTGTCTGTTAAGCCTACATGAAGTCATCATTTATTTGAAATACATAAGCTCTTTGGAAACAACCCCAGAGTTATAATAATTCTTTTGTTGGATAAATATGCACACTTCAGAGAAAAGTACTTTCATTTTAATTTTCTTTTCTTTTCTTTTCTTGTTTTTAATCATAGTATATGTTGCAAAAGCTCTTAGATTTCACACACCTTACTTGTGAGGCAAATCTGGTTGGTGTGAGAAATTTTGTCATTATGGTTATTGGAAAGTAAAATATTTTATTGTTAACAATGAATATTTTGTAAATTTTTAATAAATATTATAGTGAAAATGTGATTAGATATTAAAAAAAAGCAGTAGGGTTCTTTATAAGTGAAAGGTTCCTAAAGATTGCAATTGCTTTCATTACAAGTAAAGTTATTGAGTCACATTACAAGCCATCACAAAGGTGTGACAATGTTACAGGGGTTCACTAAAGCAGATGTAAATGGTGTGCTGTGGGTGGTAGAAACCATTTTTGCATCACCCAAGCTATCCAGTCTCCTGTTCACCTCATCATGCCTTCATCTCATTTGATTCATTTAGTGTCCAGAAAGGACAGGTTCATGAATAGTTTAGTTTTCTGTTTAGCAGTCTTGTATTTATATTATGAACTTGGAGGGAATATTTTGCATTTTAACCTATTTAATTTCCTCTAGAACTGGACAACTATCTGCAAATGCTTATTCATCTTTGAAGGGAAATATCTGGGGCCACATTTAACACTGAATTTGATACTTTTATCAATCATCATACACATACCCTCAGAATTCTTAGTCCATTACTACTTGTTTTTTTTATTGATTGAGTTGTGCTCACAGTATGGAGACAAATGAGTCTCGGAGTCTATTGTTTATATATGTGGTGATGTATATTTATATCGGAGTAATTGTATATATGAGTGATTAGCTATTTCATAATAATAAAGTTAGAAGCCAAAAAATCATAATAGTATCTATGATCCTGCAAATTTTTTTTTATTTTTTTTTTTTATGGTATATGAATCTCTCTCTCTCTCTCTCTCTCTCTCTCTCTCATAAAAGAACTCGTCTGGAAGAAGTGGCGGTCCACGTCGTTACTGTAGCTCGCGCCAGCTTCTCAATGAGAGGCAGCACATTTCCCCGACACCACAGTGCGTAACTTTTATGGTGGCAACTACATATTCATTCAAAAATTTTCAGCTAAGTGAATAAGTACATTCCGCCTTCAGAGAGAGAGAGAGAGAGAGAGACGGAAAGAGAGTCGTTTTATAGCTGACTTGAAATAATGATCTAATAAACTCCTAGCGGGTGGGGAGGGAATCCCGTGCTCACTGCTCAATGTTCAGTGATGGAGGAATAGATGGGATAGATGGATATGTGTGACAGTGTCACCACGTGGAGGGACTCTAGTCTTGCTGTTATGCATATAAACTCTCTCTCTCAGATAAACTAGGAGAGGATGAAGCATATTGTTCCATGTATATAATATGTACCAAATGACCCGCAGTCGACATCCCTATTGGCAAGCGGAGGTTGACAAACCCCTCGCCTTATGGCCCGCTGTTGAGGGAGGATGGCCGCAGCAGTGTAGCCGTCGATCATCTGACCACCGTGACGCACTCGCTCGCCCATCCACTCACTCACTTTCTTCTGAATCGAATGAAAGAAAGAATGCACGACTTGTTTATATTATTTCTAAGTTTACCTACGCAGTTACCTATGATTTGCTGTTCGCGGAATTAATTTTGCCGTCCACTGCGAGTTCAGCATTTTACTTATTTTATTAGGAATTGTGTTATATGAATGAGCTTGCGAAATATATGCATTTAAGTTGTAAAATTTGATTAGCTTCTCGACACGCCAGTTTGCTTAGATGACTGACATATTTGCTTTTCCGAAAAATTTCTCATCGCTGCAATAATCATGAGCAAAGAGTTTTCATGACCTAACTAACTAACATCTTAGTGATTTTACAGTATGGTCTCGCTGCCTGCATTCCACTAATCCTTGTAAGCTGCGATGCCTATAAAGGCTGGGTGTTAGCGTTAGGGCCCCACCGAGTGCTATTCAGAAGGCAGAGTTGTCCCGTAATATCATAACTGCCTCCATGACCTTCGTCTTAGCCAGGCAGATGGTATTCAGTTTCGCAGCTCTGTAGCACTTGAATGCATCCCATGTCACTACACATGCTGATAATCCTTACGCTTTAGTCATAACAATATGTCAAATGCACACCCAACACACACTGAGCAAAGAAAAAAAAAAAAAAAAAAAAGCATTAGGTATAACGCAGATGCCAAACATTCTAGCGCTTCGAATGCATATTGGAAAAAAAGTTTGAAGAGGATTTCTGAAAAGCCTGAAGATTGAGAAAATCATATATATATTTCAGTTTGTGAGTAGCAATGAAGAGAAGGGTGTAACTGAGGTATGTGTGAAATGCTGAGGTGAGGGAGAGGTGGCACCTCAGCAGCTCGGGGAGAGAAGCGACGCCGAGTTGTTGTTTACTTCGCGCACTGAGAGTGAGGATCCGCGTCCCTCACAGCCTGCACAGCTCCCACGCCCCGCTCCCACGCCTCACGCCAGCCATGGGCAACAAGAACAAGCAGAACGGTGAGGCAAGGGACACAGACAGCACGCTACCTAAGGACGAGGACGTAGGCGCGGAGGGTGACGAGACCACAGACGACGAGGGAGGCGTGGACACCCCGCCCCCCCAGAAGGACGAAGAAGAACAGGAGGATGCCCAGAACGAGGATGGCACTTTTGAGGTGAGTCTGCCGCGACACTGTAATGAGTGTGGCACTTCCTGACCTCCGTTACAAAAAGTGATTGAAGTGTCGTGTCTCCTGGCAGGCTGAGATGAGGGTGGTGGCTGTCTATGGTGCGCGTCTCAGCTGCCTCCACTCTGGAGGTCACCTGCACTACTCCCCCCCCTCATGACATGCCTCTCATTACCCTCGGATGGCCTGCAGACTGTGACACTTGGCCAATTTCAGCTTGTAGCAAACATTGGTACCAGTGAAACAAGAATTTTTTCTTTTGTGGATTCTTATTTATTTATTTGTTTTTTAATTGAACTTTATTGACACGTCTTGACTTTTATTGTAAAATATGTATTGGCAAAAATATGAGTAATTGCTCTGCTGAAATGTTTTATTGCAAATATTGAATGAAGTATATATATATATATATATATATATATATATATATATATTGTATATATCCTATATCTGGATATATCTATCTATATATGTATCTACAGTCTGCACGAAAAGTTACCGCGCCAATAGTTTTTTGTTACACATTTCATGTCAGATCTTGAAAAAACATGCAAATTCCAACTCTACTACCCAATACTTCGTACTTTATTGCTTTTCCTTTTTTCTTGAGCACCTCTCTGAGATGTTTTGGCACACTATCAGCTAAATTTTGAAATGTTTCAGGCTACAAGTTTGCCTAACAATTGTGAAGCTCTTTTTCCAGCTTGGAGAGTGTGGAGGTGTCATGACCTCGTAATTTGGCCTTCATTACAACCCATAAATTCTCTATTGGAGATATATCTGGTGAATTGCCAGGCCAATCTTTTATGATGTTGATTTCACAATTATTTAGCCATCCTGACAATTTTAGTAGTATGAGCTGGTGCCCCATCTTGTTGGAAAATTTCCTCTTTGGTTTTCTCATATGATGACTCAAGATTATCCATTAAGAATTCCAAATACACTTCTTTAGTGAATAGTAGTGTTTTTAGGGAACAAAACAAGATCACCAAGACCATTGAAAGCAAAACATCCTCAAACCAATAAACTCTGAGGGTGTTTGGTGGTTTTTTGAGTGTAGCAGGGATCATCAGGATCAGAGCCTCTGTTAGATATTGTACCACTCAAACAGAAAGTGCTGTCATCAGACCACAGTACTGTACGCCACTTCTCTAAGGTCCAATCTTGATATTTCTGTGCAAACTGGATCCTTTTCTTTCTCTGTGAGTCATTTTTAAGTGGCTCTTTCTTTGCCCGGTAACTGCAGTTCCCAAGGTCATGCTGCAGAGTATCATGAATAGTACAGAGAGAGACACCAACTAATAAGCCAGGATTCCCTTCCTTAATTTAGCATCCTGTAAGGCTAGGATTGATCTGCAGCTGCCTCCTGAGAACTGTGTTTGTCCTCTCAGGTACTTACCAAGTGGCTTTTGTGGGAGCGGTAAATTTTTGCCCCTACCAGCTTTGAATTTTTGTATGAGCTCCTGCACAGTACAGAGTTTCAGGCCTTTTGAGTGCAGATTTCTTTGTTGCTAATACAGGTAACTCTCGATTTACGTGATAGATGCGTTCCAAGAGGCATCGCGTATATCAAAATTCATGTAGAACAAACATGTAATTCTCATAAGAAGCAATAGATAATAAGGGGACTGTGGGATGTGGTCCAAAATACTCTATTTATTTGGCTAAATTAACATGTTTTTATTATTTATCATTCTAAATACTAGAAGTGTATTTAAAGTAAAGGGAAAAGCTAGAAATAATAAGGAAAAAAAATAATAAGAAAAAGCAAAAAATGATAAGAGAAAACAAAACAAAGAATACGTTAACAAAACACTCACTGTGTCACTGCCTTCACCACTCACACCACAGTCAGTCACCATCTTCCTCTGAGCTTTTGCACTATAAAAAATCCACTTATCATGAATATGAAGGATGTTTTGGGGCCATCTTGGTGAATTATAGGAAGATTGAAGAGATTCGATATGTTCTCAGTGCTGGCAGACTGCACATAAGGCACGAGAAGAGGAAGGAGCAGCGGTGCTCCCACCTATCAGCCAGCTGCAGAACTCTCTGGCGTGCAGTTTGAAATTGCGTCTGGCGCTCAGTTTGAAAATCGCCAAAAGCGCGTACTGTATAAGCAAACCGATCGTGCAAATTAAATTAATTATAATATTTTTTTTGGTCGCGTAATAACAAAAACGTGTAAATTAAACACGTGTAAATCGAGTTACCTGTACCTGCTTTATGGACATGAATGATAGCTTGAATAGTTTTCTCATCAGTGCACTTTCCACCCATGTCTATTAAGCTGTGATACATAAGAAAAGAAGTGCAATACATATTAGTGCGAAAAGCAGGAAAAAGCATACAAGGCAGTACCAAAAAATCTACTCCCTATGACAACTGAGAGTGGCCTGAGCACCATCTCTCATCAGCATGAGGGAGGAGAGGGGTGTACCTCGCTGTCAGACATACAATATCTCTCTTACTCCTCTTGGCTTTGTTGCAACAAAAAAGAAAATAGTCAACTTGTAAAGTCACCGCGCCGCTCCCTAGACGCGATGACTTTTCGCGGACTGTATATAGCTTATCCATATCTATTTATATCTATATCTTATATCTTTATCTATTTGTATCGTATTTCTGTATCTATATTTATCTGTATCCTATATCTCTTTCTCTGCAGGTTGAGCAGATTGTGGACATGGAGTGCCGGCGCAGGTGGAAGTGCCCTGTGAAGTTCCGGGTGCGCTGGGTGGGCTACTCTGAGAAGGATGACACGTGGCTCCCCGCTTCAGAGCTCAACTGTGAAGACCTCATCAATGAGTTTCTGGAAATTTCAGGAAGAACGTTTGAGTACAAGGTAAGGAAAACTATGGTCTGCCTTGCTAGATATTTTGTTTGTAACTTGTGCAAAATATTAGGACTTTGCTGTGAGGTAATAAATCAACTGATAAATTTGAATAGTAACAATTATATTATTACTCTTATTGCCTTTTTGAAGATGTGTTTGGAGGTTGGAGAACTGTGTGGCAACTAGAGTCAGAATGAGAATAGGGAAAAGTGAAAAATTTTAGAGTTTTGTTGAGTATCATCCAAGTGGTTGGTGATGGAGATGGTGCAGTGTTATTATGCTTTAAGAATTGGTTGGATGGATGGATGGGTGGCAGCTCAGTCTGAGCTTATCTTTGTGTAGTTGCCTAGTGGTGGGAAGCACTCATGGTTGTCCAGGTGGTGGGTGATCTTGTCAGGGGACTTAGTATATTATACATCCTCATGGTGTTGCCATTTGTTGTAAATCCAGACTGCAAAGTACTTGTTGGTATTTTTTAATATATGATGTGTGTCTCTGGTTCCTTTCTGAAGAAGTTGATATGATATGATATACTGTGTTGGGCTTCCCACAGAATGCAATGGCCCCCAAAAAACGTCCAGCAGAAGGTGCAGAGATGACCATGCAGACCAGAAAGGCAATGTGTTTCTCATACAGTGAACTGGATGAAGATCAGGGTTGGTGTTGTAATTTTTTCACCTATGTAGCTGTACATTTTATCATTCAGTGATGAATCATACTACCAAACAGGAACACAACACTCATGCGAAGCTAGCCTAAGAAAGAGTATTGAGGCATCCATGGAATTAGTCATTCTCCTTTTGAACTTTACACTGTCAACTTTGTAATAAGGCTGCCTAGGTGGAATTGTTTTCTAGGTTTTGTATGTAGGGCTTGCTAGTCTTCCTTCCCTATGAAAAGTATGTAAAACTGTATATGAGGTCCTAATTGTGTGAAATTCCCATCAGAGGAAGTTATGCCAGCTGGAACAAGGACACGTAAAGTCAAGGTTAGGGCTGAGCCTAAGCCCCTCAAGCCTGTTCTTCCCAAGAGGAGGCAGCCTTTCGCTACTAAGCCTGTAGGCAGGCCTGCTCTTAAAAAAGAGCCTGAAGAATATGAGGTATGTAGCATTTTAACTTATATTGCAAGTCATTTGGAGGAATTTCAAATTCTCATGACAGATTCCATTTTGTAAAGAAAAGGAAGAATTGTGTATTATTACTTTTATATTGAAGAGAGAATGGAAAGAAAGGTCTTGCAATTGGAGTGAATTGTTTATTTTAGGGATTCATTATGATATAATTGATTAAAGATAATAATTCAGGGGAGGAAATTATGTTATTATTTATTCAACATTTATATTGTTGAAGAGTGAACTGATAAGTACAGCAGGTTATGTTATCACTGTAGGTGACATGAGTGGTGAAAGTAGGCAGTGGGTGAAGGGACTATTATATAGGTAGTGATGACCTTCACATGTATATAATTGTAAGTTTTAGTTTTAGTTGTGTGAGTGAGCATTGTTGGAGTGACATGATGATGATGATATCACACTTATTAATATTTCCCAGTACCACATATGTTGTGAGTTTTGTTACCAGTAAATTGGTGATTATATATGTAATTGTTATTTGAAATTGTAGTATTGGTAATTCAGGAATATGGTGCGGAAAGCAGCAGAAAGTTAAATGTTAGAAAAATATTGCATATCTGTGTTTATTACAAGCTCACAGTGATTGCAGAGGATGGAGGAGAGACTTCACTGATGAAAGTAACAAAAACCACAGCATTTTCCTTCAGGAAATGGTATTCCTTGCACTATTACATCAGGTATATTCTCTGGATCAACTTGATATGAACAATGCTTCATAAGAAACAGAAACTAACTTGAGAAATTATTTATTTACTTGTTAACAGTCTCATACATTTAGATTTAGATTTATACTTATACTCTTAGGGGATTAGAAGTAGACATGTGAAGGAATGATTGTGGATGTGAGCTTATGTTTGTGAGTGTTTTGTGACTTGTCTCAGCTCTGGCCAGTCATTACACTCCTCAAATAATTAAAAGGAAGGTGTCATGGACTAAGTAAGGTGCTCTCTCTCTCTCTCTCTCTCTCTCTCTCTCTCTCTCTCTCTCTCTCTCTCTCTCTCTCTCTCTCTCTCTTCCATTCATTCTGTGTAACAGGTAAGAGGCTTAGTGTTAATATGTTGATGTGAGTGTATGGAGGTGAATGAGGATGTGACATACCAGGTGGAGGCAGTGGTGGACCACAGGGTGCGAGGGAGGTTCACGGAGTACAAGGTGCGGTGGAAGGGATTTGGACCCAAGGATGACTCCTGGGTCCCTGAGGCTGAACTTAACTGTGATCATCTGCTCAACAAGTACTTCAAGATTGCAGGACGCAAAGTGGAGGAGTCTTATGAGGTAACTTTGTAATCCCCTCATTCCCATCTGGCCAGTTTCCACTTTTCTTCTCTACTTGGACTGAAATCTTCCACCATTCTTACTTGTTTGGTTTGTCATACTGATCTGTTAAATCTTTAAGTGTCATTTCCAGTCTGTAATTTGTAAGCATAAAGTCAGTGGAATTTTTTCTGAAACTTAAGTTGACAACAGTCTAGAGTCAATGCAACAAAGCTCACGTTATCAACTTTCATTGCCATCGACATCCTTACGTGTGTCATTTTACACAAATTGACTGGAATACAACATGGAAATGGATTTATGGTTATCCTTCATAGGTATATATAATGTGTGATGTAACACCATCTTTAGCAACAGTGTTGCTCTCTTCCTTGTAAGGAAGTGTATGGTGTAAGGATTAAAAGCACTGCATGCTGGCTGGTGACTGGCTTAGTGTGATAGCTTTAATCTCACTACCATCATCGCCACTCTTAAACACTTGTTGTGACTCTCCGTTGTGTCCCGCATTGTGTTGCGTCAACCATCGTAACAGAATGTGATGGCATACTTATGCCTCATGTGAAACTGAGAACATAACGTTGGTGTGGGATTGTGAGGCAGAAAGTTCTTGCTGGGGTTTGACTTCTTGAAAGATAGACTCTTATGCTTATTAGTAAGATATACTCTCAGATACAGAAAGAAGAAACAAGGATACACACATTCAAAACATCTATGTTCAAAAACAAATATTTTGAAATTATAAATAAAAATATGTTGGGCATAAATTGGCTAGAAATTTTGAGAAGGGATTCCATTCCTCAAATAAGAAGCTAGATTTGTTCCTGTTACAAAAATAGATACAGCAACATGTGACCTTATATTCTTGAAGCAACTTTGTAATTATAAAAAAAATATATATATATATGTATATTCTCATAAAAGTATCCTTAGAAATCAAGATTACCTCCAGTCTCTAGATAGCCGTTTGAACACCTAGCATTTCTATTTTTCACTTTTGTATAATTTGTTCATTGTTACTGGGTATTTGTGATTTCTTGAGAACTATGACTCATCTGCAATGAAGATATTTTTCTTGACCTGCCACTGTTGCAGTCATCGTCTTCCATCATTTCACAATATTTGCTTGATTTCAGTAGTTTATTTTGAATTTTTTTTATCATTCTCTTTTCAGGAGATCCATTTTTCATCATTTTTGTTTTGTCTCAAAACTGCACTCAGGCACACTTTGAACAGTAGCTCTCATTACAGTCATCAAGTTGAAAAGAAAAAGTTAATTTATTGTGGGTAGCATGGCAGCAGTTTGTGATTATTTAGATCATAGAAGAAAATGAAGAGTGGCATATTAACCTTGAACATGTTCCTCAAAGAACATCCAGGCTGTTAAACGAAAGGCCTAAAATTTTATTCATGATATAAGTTATGCTAAGAAAGCAATGTAATTCAGTACAATTTGGCTTTTGACAATGGCTGCAGATTATTGAAAAGTTCCATAGTCAGTTGTAGTTGTGTCATTTTCTACTCCTATGTAGCATAACATTGAAATTATCCTGTATGTCAGTGATAGATTTGTGATATAGTGTTAGTGCTGTTGAGATTAATATAATAGAGGCATGCATAGAAAAACAGTTGATCATATAATTTGAGTGGTATTGATTTATGATGCATATAACAAATGTGCATACAGGGCCAGTTATTTAGATTACCAATACAAACACTACACCAGGTGCAAGAGATCAAGGACATGCGGGAGTTGAAGGGCTGCACTGAATACAAGGTGCGATGGAAGGGCTGGAGTGCCAAATATGACTCCTGGCTGCCCGAGGAGGAACTCAACTGTCCTGATCTGTTGAACCGGTTCCATGCCACTCATCTCAAAAATGAGGAGGAGGAGGTGGAAGAGGAAGAATATGAGGTCAGTATACATAGTTGGCAAGTAAGAACAGATAATATAGAGGTGAGTTCGAGCTTCCCTCTTGATAGAAAGGTTCTTAGTTTAAGTTGATTACTAGTACTGTATGAAGTAGGGGCAGGAAACAGATATCAACTTTGGTTAAGGAAGCTTTTGTCAAGTGTCCATCTCATGCTGTGTGCTGATGCTGGTCACTGCATTGCTTACTCTTCCTGTTATGCTTTGTAGTTTCAAGGTTTTGTCACTAGTGTCATCTCTATTAGTCTAATTTTTTCTTTTAAGGTTCAAGGATCAATTTGTATTATTCCTGCGTTACAGTTATCTTCGATAACCAAATTAAAAGAGAAGATACAAAGGGTATTCCCTCTGTGATTAGGGGAACAGCTTGGTTATACATTCTACAACAGTGTCAGAGGAATTCTTCCTCCATATTCCCTGTACATTGTAAGTTGTGATTAACCCCTAAAGAACCAGTGGTGGCTATAGGTGCTTCATCAGGTGAGGACTGGAGGTTGTTATAATTGCTTTGTGATTTCTACACTAAATATGGCTACTTTTCTCATTTTTTGTAGTTCAGTCTTTGGTAATACTGCCTATTAGCTAGTTAGGCTAATCTCTCAGCCTGCTCAGCTTCACCATAGCCAAATGCAGTGATAGTGATTCTGACGAATCCCTCTCCCTCCGACCTTCACATTTCAACACAATGCGTATTCCCTCTCTCTCAACTTGCTAGACATCTTATGAGGGTGCAACAGGGTGGGAACTCAAGACTATTTAGCATGTGTGGAGAGAGGTAAGGGCATCCATTTTCATTAGGCACTAGCTATACCTAGTCAGGCAAAATTGACACATAGCAGAAAGTGACTTGCTACATCCCAAAGTTTCTCCTCTTCAACTGACTGTCACTCCACAACTACTGCTCATAGAGGCACTCAGAAAATCAAATGTTAAAAGGAAAAGTTTGTAATGAAAGGCATGAAAAACTAGTTACAGAGTACCTTATTTGAAAATTGTCAGAATTTCAAAGATTTGCCAAAAGATTTTATAAGGCCTTAGTAGAAAATGTATGAGCACAGATTTGTTTTGTATATCGTAGAGAACCAAATGTTAAAGGAAAAGTTTGTAGTGAAAAGCATGGAAAACTAGTTTGTTTTCCTTGTCTGAAAATTTGGACATTTTTCAAAATTGATCAGAATTCTTATAAGGCCTAAATGAAATGGGACAAAGTAGATCAACTCTTCACCAAACAGGAACAATGTACATGCTGCAGCACTGCTGCCTGCTGTGATGGTTGTGTCGCCTGCATCACCTTATGTTGCGTATCAGTCTTTAATCAGTGTTGATAGATATCAGTTTGGACTATTGTTTGCTTGTTTATGGCCTTGTGACCTTGTTGCAGCAAAGGTAAATTTGTTGGATGAAAATATGCTAAAAATGAAACAGTTGCATACTCAAGATAAGTGGCAGCACACTGATGAACCACCACAACCACAACCAGTGTGCAGTCCTCGGGGTGGAAAAATTGACACTTAAGTTTTTCTAAAATTTTGACTCTCTCTCTCTCTCTCTCTCTCTCTCTCTCTCTCTCTCTCTCTCTCTCTCTCTCTCTCTCTCTCTCTCTCTCTCTCTCTGTGTGTGTGGTACTGGCACCACTAGCAGGATCCCTGTCAGTAGGGTGCTACACACCATGCCCCTAATCATTGTTTTCTTTGCCTCAGGTGGAGAAGATCTTGAATGAGAGGGAAAAGCGAGGCAACAAAGAGTATCTGGTGCAGTGGAAGAATAAAGGACCAAAACACAATTCTTGGGAGCCTGAAGAGAACTTGGAGAACTGCAGAGATGAAATTAAGAAATTCATTGACTCACAGAAGAAGAAGAAGAAGGTGAGTTTGATGTGCTTTGTATCACAGAGCTGAATATTGATTATTTTTAAAGCAGATTATGGAGTGGAGGAGAATAACCACTTTGCAATGGAATAAATGTTTTTGAATTTTTAAATTTTTCAATTTTGAGTTAAGACGTTCTCATTTACTCTCCAATTTCTGTGTCTATGAAGGGCTTTTCTTTACTTCTTATTGTCATTGATCCTTGGGTATTATGTGTTATGGTGACATTCCTTTCCCAGCCTGCGAAGCCCTTGAAGGAAGTTCGCAAGGGACGAGCGGCAAAAGCAGTTGAAGTAGAGGAAGAGCAAGAGGTAGAATCACCAGCTCGTTCTCGCAGGACAGGGAAGAATCGATCTTATTCAGAATTTTATGACCAGTGATTATATTTTTACATTACAGTTAAGGTTTGGATGACTGTTTCAGTATCAGTGGATTAAATTTTTTGTAGCTAACCCTTATTGCCCTTTATGGTTATATAGTAAGTATATATGAAAACAGTGGATTACTCACAGGCATATTCTTTCATAGAATATTTTTGTTAGAGTGTTACAATTTAGGTTGGACATCACTGTCTGTGATTGGCTGTATCAGTGGAACATTATGCTTTTACAGGGCCCAGTAAACACAGGTTTGTGTGGTCATAAGGGCTCAAGAGTGTGAATTTATCTGTGACGTGTGAAAGAAATGAAAGGTGATGGACCTGTATGGTGTGGAGAAAAGAGAGAGAATCCATTTAGGCCTTCTCAAAGTGCTTGTTACTGTGGCCAACAATGCTGGTCACCATTCTGTCTCCCTAAATAACCTGTGTGGCACACAACAAAAGTCTTTAATTCTTTGAATTGTCATAGATTATGCAGTCTATAACTAGGATGAAACTAATTATCTACTGTTTACAAAACTTAACAATTCTCTGAAAATATTTTACCACATTCTTCTTTCATTCTCATTCATTTCACTCACTGTAATATAAAATTTTTATAATTTCATATAACAGTTTATTTATTGATTGATTCTGTATGATTTTCAGTGTGTGTGTGTGTGTGTGTGTATATATATATATATATATATATATATATATATATATATATATATATATATATATATATATATATATATATATATATATTTGCATACCTATACATAGTGTTTGTGGTAGAAGAACTTTACCTGTTTGTCACATAGTGTGTTAATGCTCAGGTGACAATGAAGGGAATAAGTCTTATCACGCGTCATCTTTGAGCAAAAGGCTTAACCTGGATTCTTTTTTGGAGCACATAAATGTAAACAGTATTTTTATTTTCGTTGAGCAATATTTTTCTTGAATATCATTCTTGCCAAGATAGTTAATCATCTTCATCATCATCATCATCATCTCTGCTTCTTCTATATTCTTTTTTGTTATGAATTGTTATTTTGAGCATTGTAGTGTCATCATCATTGTTGTTGTTATTATTTGTAGTAGTAGTAGTAGTAGTAGTAGTAGTAGTAGAATGATAATAGAAATCCAGCAACAACAAGGAAAAGAATAAGGGAAGGCTAAGAAGCTTATTGTGCAATAATGATAATAACAATAACAACAACACCAGCAACAGTAACAATAAGAACAATAGAAAACATAAAGAATATAGATAAAGATAAATAATGAAAGTGAAAGAAAACAACAACAATAATAATGTTTGCATGTGTGTGTGTGTGTGTGTGTGTGTGTGTGTGTGTGTGTGTGTGTGTTTATGTGTGTGCGTGTGTGTGTGTGTGTGTGTGCATCATCACAGCATGGGTTAGGCTATGAGCAATGGACTTGGCATATGAACATTTCTCTAAATGAGGTTTTAGAAGACCAGAAGCATATTTAGTAATAAGATAATAATGTTCAGACATCCTCTAACTAATAATGATAACAGTAATAACAATGATGATATCAGCTTACAACAATAGTATATGCTGTAATGAAATACCCTAAAGGAATACGTCTGCAACAAAACCTTTCAAAATGTTTTGAGTTTAGCAGTAATGTGATTTTATATATATGTATATGTACATAATATTCATATGTATTCTTGGCTGTGAGTGACTAGATGAAATGAAGAACAAAAGATAATAAGATTGCCTCCAGCATGCATCATCCCTCTTTGACAGTTGCAATGTGACTGGTTACAAGAGTAGGTGTGGCTTATGCAGGTGGTGCCCTGTAGCTGCCAGTTTATCACTGGACAAACAATTAAATTGCACGTCAAGAGATGTATCCGGCAGTGTAAGAGTACATGTGTTGTAGCAGTAATTCCTCACTTGTGTTGAATTGTAATCAGCACCAGTACAAATTTCATTCCAAAAAGAATGAAAGAGATTCATTAAAATGCTTCTGTTCAGGTATATTTTACCTTGTCATCTTAAAAGGGAAAAGAAAGCTGAGCCCATAGACTACACAAAATATTTGTGTCCTGATGATTAAAGGATGCTGATTCTTTCCTTTGTTATATGAATGTCCACCAAATTGTGTGTCAGTTTGTAAGCATCAAATGGTACCTGTTATAACTGCTTGCATCCCAGTAGTGTTAATGCTCTTGAAAATGGTAATGCCCTGTGGAAATGGCAATGGCCTGTGAAATATTTGTATTCAGCAATATAACTTAAGGGAGAGAGCACTTTGTCTAGAAACACAACACTTTTAAAAAGATTTGCAATGACCACAGTTAGATGTGTGTAGATTATCATTGTGTACTCCAGCTTCTATGTGCCCTGCAATGACATGTACATAGGGAAGCTCTCTCTCTCTCTCTCTCTCTCTCTCTCTCTCTCTCTCTCTCTCTCTCTCTCTCTCTCTCTCTCTCTCTCTCTCTCTCTCTCTCTCTCTCTCTCTCTCTCTCTCAGATGGGCAAGGGTATGTTAATTTTCAAATTATCAGTGTTCATTAAATTTTAATGTTTTATGTTGATTTATATTTTTGTAAAATATTTTATCACTGATTGTGGATAAAACTTGTGCATAGAAATTACCAATTGGATTAAATGGAAGTTTTTCTTATGAGTTAAATTTTGGTATTTAGATATTGCTTATATTATGTATTTTTAGAATACTAGTGAGCAAACATTCTTCCTCATTTACTGACCTTTGCTTGGTAAATCTGATAGATATAGATAGGTATGTAGGCCATATGAAATGTTTGGTGTGATGAAGTTCACTATGATAAGGGTTTGCTGTGTTATTATTGTTGTTATTGGAAATATTCAGATTTAATTTGAGCATTTGCTCTATATGTGAGGGACTCATGATTTTATGAAGGTTGTGACACAATGCTCAGTGTGAAGTTAATTCCATGTTCCATATCAAGATTACCAGGATCCAATATGGCAACGGCATTGATGTAGTACATCCACAAGCAGCTTTGCTCTTTCATGAGCTCTTATGTAAAATTGCTTCACACATACAAGTTTCATCAGCTCTCACTAAGTTGACATTCAGACAGAACTGGGCCCCTTAGCATTGTTTAACTTGCACATCATACATTAGTAACTGGTGAAGATTATGCATATATATTTGTGTTCACTGTTTTTTGGACATACAGGCAGATCAGGCTGGGTATTGGTACCTTTCTGTGGCTGTGCAGCTTGTTTGCTGTGAGCCATGCACAGCCTGATAAAACTGTCTAGACTTAGTATAGTGTATGAAAAGTAATTATGATATGAGGGAAGCTTATGTTGCTTGTAAATCCTGTGCTTAACTTTAGCATTTATATATTTGTAAGTTTGTTTTGCTTGTTAATTTGCACAACTCTCTTGATTTTTTCTAAATGCACCAGGGCATACCAGGATAAGATGAAAACACTTTTTAGCATGACTACTAACTGAATTGTTGCCTAGAATATATTCAGGATTATATATTGTTTAAAAGCCATATACATTGTGTATTAGGTTATTTTCAGAAAGGGTAATGTGTATGTGAATATTCTGTGTAATAGGATAAAAAGCTTCTTTGTATAAAGTGTAAGTTAGAATGTTTTTACATAATTTTTGTAGATACACTTCAAATGAGCCTACCTAGTGTTTCACAGTATTCACTTCATGATTTTAAAATGGTTATGAGGAAATAAGTTATCTTTGCTTCTGAAAAAATGTCCAACTTGTTAACTTCCTTGATTTGCAGAAATACAAATGAAGCACTCTTGTTATGCACATGCAGTACCACCAATGCTTCAATACAAGGTCACAAATATGTGCCAATATTTCCATTGCAGGTGAAATTTGTAAAAACCCTGCACTGCCATACTTCATTGTGGGTGTCAAATGGACTACACAGGATGAAAGAGAAAGGGATGAAAATATTTAGTAATGGCAGTGTGAATAGAGAAACTGATCCCAACCTATTATATAAAATATTCACTTTTTTCCTATTTTCTGTAAACTCTGTAAATGGCTAGGGACTTGTGATATAATCAAAATTGCATCTGTATAGTGTGTCTTATTGTGCTGATGGCAGAAAGAGTAAAGTATTGAATTTGCATATAAGGAATACTGTAGTTTTGTTCAGGCATTGGTGCTAAATGACTTAGAATTATTTGACAAACACTGAAGTATATTAGGTAATCCAGGGTTTGAAAGTTTTTGACCATTTCTATCTTTGTTAACTATTGTGAAATATTTTTATAAGTTGCTTAAACTTATCTACTTCCTTCACCAGCTTCACTGCATTCACATCAAGCAAGTCAACTTGAGTTGTCTCATAAATACGGAGAGAACATTGAGTAGTAAGCTTTCTTTTCCTTTTAATTTAGTGCTTCAGTAACTCTGTGTATTGGATAAAACAGTTATCATCCAATTATCAACAGAATATGTATGGGTCATACGTACTAGATTGAGTGTAATACAGGTGAACACCAAAGGTATGAATGAAGTACAATCATCCCAGCAACATTTAAAGTCATACCACTATTTCCCCTTTAAGAGAATCATTTTCACCCATTTTGAGAAGACTGGCAAGGAAGAGTGACCCCCACTTTTGTACCTTTGTAATAAGGCAATACTGCATTACAATAGTGTAACTCAAGTCAAATGACAAAGGATGACGATGTTACTCATTTGATGTGAATGTAGCCTTTCCCTCCCATTGCTCTCATAAAGAAATACCACATGATGGTTTTCTTTCTCTTGATTTGTATTTAGTAGCTATTTAGTAAATTAACTGATTGACATGTGGCCATATTTTTCACATATATTTTCTTTTAAGATGTATAGTAATTATTTGAACGTTTTATATCACTATGTTCAAGTTGTCAGGGCTTTATGAGTTATGAGATCATGTAAATAATGGGATGAGGTGATGATAAGCTTATCCTGTCTTCAAGGATATTTACACAAACTTAGCATTAAAAGCTTTGCAGTTCTCACTTGCACTGAGTTGACCTGTGTAATGGCTGGCTTTGCTGTTCTTGTGTGCACTTTAAATGAAGTGATTATGAAAATAATACTAGGTGTTTCATAAGAGACATTGAGTGAGACTGAAATCAGTGCGCACCTGTATATATGTATACAAAAATTGCAGACTCAGAATTATAAATTGCAATTGCAGTAATGTTTAATAAGAAAAATGTGTATATATATATACTATAACAGACTGTACACCTTTGCTTAGTTTTGTTTGGCAGGCTGGTGCTCCTCTCTCTGTGTTAGTGCAAGGAATTGTTTAAAGGAAGTTGTGTTTCATCCTTGGCTGCTGCAGAGAGTGGAGCATCTCATTGAAACGTAGTAATAGTGAGCCCTTAAAGTATTTTTGTAGGTCTCATGTGATGTTGAGAGTTTCATAATCATGTGTCAAACGTATCCTCTCTATCCTGGGCGCCTACTACACTTCTGCCTGCCTCGAGTCACATCTTTACATGTCAGTAATTATATTCCTGGAACTTTTTCCCTCTGGCATCCTGAGTACTGTCAGACTGGGTTAGACCAAAGTAGATTTTTTTTTGGTCAGGTTTGGTGAAACAAAAGAAATTTAATTGTTATTATTATTATTATTATTTTTTTTTTTTTTTCAACATGATAAGACCCTGTTTCATTGCAGATAATTTTATCATGATATATGATAAATATATGTATTTAACCCCTGTCCTTTCTCATACAGGATATAGACAAGAGGTTCAATACCCTCTAGCATTTTTTGCTTCCTCTATTCCTATACATACTCCCTCTAGTGGTGAAGGAAGGAAGGTACTGCAAGAATTATTGGGGAGTTGTTAAGCATTATCTGAAATGTGTGTTAACATACAAATGAATACATATTGCAATGATTACTTGAATTGAGACATGGAATAAGTTGTTCCATTCTGACTACAGTGTCACAGATAATTGTCAGATGTGTCAGCCTCTGTCCCTTTTGCTGTAAATCTTGCATTGTTGGGAGTGGAATCTTTAGACAGGTTGGGAAGGAAGACAAAGTAGTTATGTGAAGTGTAGGCATAGAAAGCAAATATATGGAAAGTACAAACACTATCTGGATCTTGTTTCACATTCTTTTCTCAAGACTTTGTGAATTGCTTCATTTGTGACATCTTCACACTTCTATTGTATTTCATCACATGTTACTGTGTGCATGTTTTAGTCATGTAAAGTTTTACAACCTTTCATTTTTTTTATGTGTGCAATCTTGTTTGAAGTTTATGACAGTGTTATGTATTGCTTATCTGTAAGTGATGTTGGATCATGAAGCCTTGGCTCTCACAGGTGTGCATACCATTGCTTTATTTGAAGTAGTGCTGCTCTCTATGCTGTGATTGCTTCTCACGATCAGACTTTGCTACCAAGTGATTGTTTATCCTGTCATCTCCTGGTGTATAAAGAATATTCATGGCTAATGCATTTGAGCAATACACTGGAAGTCATCACTCTGTCTTCATTACAAATGGTTTCTTAGTACAAACCGCACATAATTAAAACACACATATGTAAGCCAGGCTTAGTGATGCCAAGCCCTGAGGAGTCAGAATATTTCCCAGGGACATGTGTGGAAAGAATAAATATGTTGAATTTTTGTACAGATGTGCTCTTGTTAGTGTGGAATGTAAAGAGACAGTGGAGTGAGGGCTGCCTTTGGTGCTCTAGCTGGATGAGGAAGGTCCTCCAAGCTGTGTTGAATCTTGTGTCAGACTCCTGTAATGGCTGAAGTGGATGCTTCATTTATTTGATTAACCTCTTTATTTACAGTGCTTGATAACAATGTCTTGTAGTAGCAGTTAAAGGGTGTAGATACTAGATGAGTGAACTTGTATTTGTAGTGTTTACTGTTAGGTGTTGCAGTAAGAATTAATACAGTATATAAATAATTTTTTATAATCTTAATTAACTTTTTAAGAGTCTGGCAGTATACAGACAGCAACATATTAGTACCTGTAATGACAGTAACCAGTATTGTCAACATTTTTTGATTAAAGAAAAAATATCTGGCATATTCTTGTGTTTCAAAAAGAACATTTCAGTCACGTATTTACCACAGCTAATGTATTCTGACTTTAATGAAAGGAGGAGTGCGTCTGTTACATATGGTGAAAGTGAAGCTCCCAAAACGTGAATACATAGAGAATTTTAAGTACTTTTATTGAGAACCTTCATATAAGAGATGGCTGTGTATCATGAATGAACAGGATCTGGAACAGTCTGGCTCATGTGTTTGCCTCCTGCCTGCCCGTATCACTTCTTCCCTGTTATATCATGACCACCTTAGTCTTGCACATTAATTACTCTTTGTTATTTCAATCAATAATCGCTCCTTAGACTGGCTTCCAGGTGCGTATTCAAAGACTACTCATGTTACTAGATTTACTGATGGGTTGATCAGTTATTTTGGTGATACAAACAACTAAAATAATGTTGGGATATAAGGAGGAAAACTCCAACTTATGCAAGATATGAAAAATTATTGGTCTAAAAAACTAATAATTTTTATAAAAAGCATTGAACGCAAACATCGTGAAAGTATGGGGGCGTTGGGAGTTTCTTTTGAAGATACGAATTTGAAACTGTTAAAAGTCAAGAAGATGGGTAAACTGTAGAGCATTACTCGGAAATTAGTATTTTTCTCTACTCACTTTATATTCGCAGTATTTCAGTCGGCAAATAGTTTGTTTTGTACTTCCCCACTCTCTCTCTCTCTCTCTCTCTCTCTCTCTCTCTCTTAAAAGATATGATGTTATTCAGTATACACTATCACAAAATTGAAAATAACTCTGTGACATACAATATGAGGAAGTGCCGTTGGAGAGAAGTCAACCCGAAGTCCCGGCTCCCGAACCGAAGCAGCGGTGATCCAGGTTCGCCATGTCTCTTCCTTCCAAAACCTCATGGTGAACGCGTGCTTGGTGCTTGGTGTGGTGCTTTCCTCGCCTCAACGTCTGGGATCATTAGCCACTGACCTCGCCATAGTGATCTCTGTCCTTAAGGTGGGTGCATGTGGAATTAATTAACCGAGATTAGAGAGAGAAGAGAAAGTAAGGCTCCGTTGTTCCGTGCTTTGTTCATGTTTCATTAACTACTGTAGTGTTTGACCATCTTCTGTCTCTTTTTAACCGCGGCAATGTTGCATCTCTTGCTGTCTTCTACTGCTATTTTCGGTAAAGTTACAGTCTTGCACCATCATCTCAATTCACGTTGAAACTTATTTTTTTCTATATTCCTTTTGGTTAATGTGCAGAAGAGGTCCCCCTTACCAATCTCTTCAAAGTAGTCATTATGAAGAAGTTATAATAGTATACTTATGATGTATAAAAATTTCGGAAGGCGGTCGACCTTACGTAGGTCACACTGCTTTCTTGAAAATCACCCATCTCCGCCAGAATCTAAGTCCCTAACAGATACGTTCACTGTGGTACGCAGGTGAAACTGAGCCTCGCAACACCTCAGTCACGTACCTCTGCCCTGACAGGAACAAGTTCCTATTACATGTGAATTGACAAAATGTCATCAACGTATGTGTTATGAGATAAAAATGTAAATAATGCACCACCTTTCTCTTTGATGATAATTTATCTTCGTCGTTTTCCTCAATTCACACTTTCATTCATGTACTTCTATTAATTTTCAAACATTGGTTCCTGAGCGCAGATATCAGCGCAGGTATCAATTCGCAATGAAGGATGAGGGTAACACGTGTACACTGTACAGGTGCCCAGTCCTTACCCTGCATCCGCCATGACACGCTGTGAAGACTGTGATCTCGGCTTGCTGGAGTTAGCTGTCAAGTACAGCGGAAAGGTTGCGAATTTGATTGCTGGGAAATCATCGCTCCTGCGATGCAAATCAGTGTACAATCGAGAAGAGGACCAGTCAGGACCTTCATCCTTTCGTTAAGGTATTGTGAGGAGGGGTATTGGTAGAGGTAGGGCATATTGTGTGAAGCTATAAGAGAACCGGTGTGGGGGGAGGGAAGCTGCCCCAAAGCAAGGATACGGTAGGTTAGGTTTGTTAAGGTTAGGTTAGTGTTGTAGTGGGGGGGGTCTGGGGGGGCAGCCTCCCCGGTTAGGTTTATGTTAGGGTTAGGTCAGGTTACATTAGGTTAGGTTTATGTTAGGGTTAGGTTAGTGTTGTAGGGGGGAGGGTTAGGTCAGGTTATGTTAGTGTTGTAGGGGGGAGGGTTATGTAAAACTTCCCTGTATTTAGGGATGTTTTTTAACATTTGGGGGAAATGTCCGTAGATTTTTCGAAGTCCATATATCACTCAAATATACCTTCCACCCCCCTAAAACCCCCGATTTACCACAGGCCCCCAAACTTCCTAGGACTGGGAAGGGATAATTTCAGTGAAAATTAATCTTGATTTTTTATTTTTTCAAAATTTTCCTTGAAAACGGCAGTTTTTGTCCTTAGATTGTTTCCGACTCCTATATATCACCTCTTTTGGCTCCCCCCACCCAAAACCCCCCGATTCCTCACAGGCCCCCAAGCTTGTTGGTGCTGGGGGGAGGGGGGTGGGGAAAGGAAGAGGGGACTTCTTATGCATTTTTACCGCAGTTTCAACCAATACACCACACGTAACTATGCACGTTCTTAATGTCTAGATCACACGTCTATGAGCATTTCTAACCCCATTTTACCCTATCGAAAATTAATATTAACGTTAAGTTAAGTTAGGTTTTCCAGGTCCCCAAGCTTGTTAGACATAAGGAAAAAGGAATATAAAATAGGGTATATTGGTTGAAACTAAATTTACCAGCTATGTAGATGTTGGTGTAACACTTCATCTTGCTGATCCCCAGGCTTTTGTTCCACGTGGTTTCATTTTTATATAAAGGGAAAACTGGCCAAGGACAACATTAAATGAAAAACTAAAGGCCCAATTAGATCGGATCGGATTGGATGTAGAGTCGGGGATAGTCTTTGCAATGACCTATGTTGCGATAGTTTCCTCACTTTGGTTGTTGCTGGTTTATCTATTTTCTTCTTTTCTTTCACTATCAACTTTGTTTTTTTTTTCTTTCCTTTCATGATTTAACTTTTTCTAGTTTTTAATATCCCGTTTCCTAATTTGATTTTTTTTTTTAATAAACCTACACAATACAATAGGAAGTGTTCTAAGCCCTCTCTCTCTCCATACCATTCTCTGGAGATCTGTGTTTCCTCCCTAGAGGAAGCCTACTTGGTCATGCAAGGGAAGGCTGTTCATTCTTGCCTGGAAGATGATAGTTTAGATTGGTCTTTTGTCATACAGATGATCAGCCTCTCCTATCTCCTTCCTGGATTTCAAAATATTTTGAAATTTTCTATTAATGAAGTAGTGTTTGGCATGATTCTGGGCAGAAATATAAAGTGCATGAGATTCAGTTGATGGAAGGCTTGAGTACATGTAGGCATGCAACCTCTCTCTCATGTATAGTGTGAGAACAGGCTGTGTTAAATCAAGGTTTGGAAGGTTTAGATTGAGAAAAAAAGAGTAAGGAATGTACACCTCCATGCCAAACACTATCAATTCGGTTATGCAGTCAGCACAATGAGATGGGTCTCTGATGCAGAAACAGCAATCATTTCAGGAAAAATCAGCATAGTACCTCCTCGGGTCCCCTCTAACTGGCAGGGGCGAAATGCCAGACGCACCTCCGTTCTTGTGGGAGGTAATCTTAAGGAGGGATTGGAGAAAAAGACAAGATATAGACATGAGATTGTGATTGGAGATAGGATAACAGCATAAGCAGAAGGGTTAGAGGTAAGGAAAAAGTCAAGATTGTTGGGCGTATCTCCACGACAGTGAAGAATACGAGTATCTTGTTGCACCAGTTGCTCTAGGTCATGGAGGATAGCAAAGTTGAAGGCTAGTTCACCAGGATGGTCAGTAAAGGGAGAGGAAAGCCAAAGCTGGTGGTGAATATTGAAATCTCCAAGGATGGAGATTTCTGCAAAGGGATAGAGAGACAATGTTCTCCACTTTAGAAGTTAAATTGTCAAAGAATTTCTTACAGTCAGGAGTTAAGGGAGAGGTAGACAACACAGATAAATTTAGAGAGTGACTTTTGAGTCAAATCCAGATGGTGGAAAACTCAGAAGCTTCAAGAGTGTGGGCACAAGAGCAAGTCGAAGTTGTTGCACACATGGACAAGAAAGTAGGAAGGAACAGAAAAGGGGCTAGTGTCAGTTGCCTCAGACAGCTGTGTTTCAGTGAGGAAAAGATGAGGTTTAGTGAAGTAGAGGTGGTGTCTACAGATTGAAAATTAGATCTAAGACTGTGAATGTTGCAGAAATTAATGAAGAAAAAGTTGATGAGGTGTTAAGACATTTATAGTGAATACAAAGAACAGTCTAGCCTGGAGACATTTATGGTCCCCTCCCCAGAGAGGGACTACCTTCATACCTTTCTTGGGATAAACACACACACACACACAAGAAACCTTTAGAATAGTTTTTAAGAACTGCACTTGTTTGTTTTTACAAGGTTAGTGAAATAGAAATTGGGAACAAATATTTTTAATAAACTTCATTATTCATGAGTATAAAAGACTGCTTGAAAATTAATCTCATTACTGTAATGAGATCCTCCCCTTGTTGCAGTGTTGTAAGATGAAATAAGTCTTGAAAGATAACACACTGTACTAATACATTTTTTAAAGCCAAGCATCTCTTGTGTTGCTATTGTAAAACGTAGAGTCAACTTACCACACTGAGGATGACCTGTATGCTCATTCTGCACACGCTAGACTTCTTCCTGCAAACTAGTCGTGCACACTCAGATATGCTTGTTGACATGCACACACTTAACATTTGTGGGTATTTTTTCTTTTTACCAAATAAGAATTCATTATTCTTGTCTCAAAAGGCTTTTGTCCCACAAAACTTTACCTATTCCTTTGTATGTTGATTTTTAATCCAGTTGCACTTGGTCTTCCTTTTTAATTAATCAAACATCCTATCTACCTCTTCTCACCACCAGATTATCTAGTTACTCTCAGCTTCTTGTGCAGTTTGTCATTTGTGACCACTGTTTTTTCCTAATCACTGCCTGCTTCAGCTTGCCAACTTTCACTGTTCACACACATGCACACAGTGAACTTGAGTTTAGAACACATCTGAAGATTTAACAATGTAATGGAGATTAACATTTTTTATATATATATATATATTGCCCATGTCTACTCTAACAGTGCAGTTTTGTATTGTCTCCAGGTTCAGTAACAAAGGGAGCCAATAAGGTAGTCATGTGTACAAGTCTGTCAACCCTCTGTGTAGCGTACATTCTCTTCAGTCTATGCAGCAAAGGAATATATATGTATATATATAAAGATCAAATAAATGGGGGGGGAAAAAAGCAGCAACTCTACCAGAAAGATAACACAGTTTCTTGAAGTGCAAAGTTTCAACAAGCAGGGGAGCATCTCTAGGTATTGGGAAAGTTAAAGTGTAATGCAGGTGGTTTGGAGATGAGCACAGACCTAACACTTTACCCCTCAGCCCTTGGCAGTGCTCAGGATTTGAATGATGGATGAGGTTTGTTCCCTTCTCTTATTTCAGATTTACGACACTGTTTGACTGTGTTTCCTTTGCAGTGGAACAGAATGTCTCTTGGGATGCATGGTCTTTGAGCAAGCCTGCTGAGATGCCCCAACCGTCTCTCCAGTTATTGCCATCTCAGCGAAAGTGACTCCACAAGTTAAGGTAAGACTTCTCCAGTAAACATAAAGCAAATATCAACAAATTCAACATACACTCGTGCATAAATGGCTCTGGAAGATTTCAACTTAAACTTCCAAGATGATCACCATTAATATACATACAAAATATACAGAACACTTGCTATGATAAAATGTGCTTATGAAAATGGGAATTCAGCACCCAGAAGACAAGCAGCCAGGACTGGGGAGGATAGCATTGAATGTTGAATAAAAGAATTTAATGGAGAGAAGTTTAAGAGGGCACACATTTTACTAGTATATGAAGAATGTAATGTCTCAAAATGAAGGCACATCTTTATCAACAAAAGTGACATACCTAGGGCTTTTCTTAGTATCTTCTAGAGTCTCTGCTGCTCCTCCCCCACCTTCCAGCTGTGCCAACAGAGCCTGACTATTATGCTGACACTGCTTTGATGCTTCAACATTCAGGATACTGTCAAATTCATTCAGTGAGGATTTAGATTACTTAAAAAGAAAATTAATCTTTAATTTAATATCACTCAAAAATCTGGAGCTTGTCTAGAAATATTAAATGCATGATCATATCAGTATACACGTGAGTAGGGTCTGAACACTCCAGCATTGTGGGTGATATATACAAGGTCCTGTCCTGCCATCCTAACCCAACCAGGGAAACGCTACACCAGCAGACACAAGGGAGTGTTGGCCTGGTGGGGAGCCTGACACTTATGCACTCTAGGGTCAGACTGCTGAGGTATTGAGTGATGTGCATGCAGTATATTTTCTTTAAATTGCCCTTTTTAATAATATATAAACTTAGAATGAACACTGAATAACAAGTCTTTTTTTTTGTCAAATCACAGTTCTAGACTTGGATTTGGTAACTATCCATACTATTACTCTAAGTATTATAAATTTGAGGAAATCATCTTTAATCAAATCACAATTATTATTAGACTGCAATAAATTTCTTACATCTGCCAACAGTGCAGTTCATATACACATATCTACTATTATTGTTACAGATTACCAGTACTGCTCTCCTGCCTAGGGACTGGTGTGGACTAGTTGCATCTGCCACTTAGCATTATCCATCTAGTCCACAAGGAATCCCAGCAATTCCCTCCCCTGCCCCACAGGTCCAGCTGCCTTATTGGCTGGCCTTCTGGCATCACTTGCAGTCATGGTTTACTGTGCTGGGAGAAGCTGGGGTTTGATCAGTGGTTGGTGCCTGTTACACATGATAAGTTTTATTCTGTTTATTCTGTCGGAATTTAATTGCACTTTCAAAGATGCTCCTTGTAACATATGAGTAATGTGATGAAGCATTAGGTCTTGAGTCGGCCCGCCCGTAACATGCATTACTACCATCACCTCCTCCGCTTGTTACCTCGTTCGCCACCTCTCCGCCTCCCCGCTTCCACGTCACCGTCTCGTGAACCTTCCACGCCACCGTCTCGTGAACCTTCCACGTCACCGTTTCATGAAGCCCGGCTACTGTCCCGAAGTTGGATTCACGCGGCCCTTTCGACTCAACCGAAAGTGTTGAGCCAGCTCTTGGTTTTCTGGATTGGCAGTTGAGATCCAAGCCTCAACCAGTGAACACAACGCCTCTTGGTTCTGCCGTGGGATCAACCATCACCCAGCATTTCACCACTGCGACACCGCATAAGTATCACTTCCCTCGTCCGTGTTTTCCACATTGCCTCTATATAGGATTAGGATTATTGTTAGGTATTAAGTTGGGTTCTTTATTGTTGTATTTATTACTGTGTTATATGTATATGTGTATGTCATTTTCCTGTGTTTCATGTTATATATCTGTGTTTCATGTTTCTTGTTATATATGTGTCAATTTCATTATGGGTTATTAAAGTAGCTTTTAAAGTGACCCCTTTGCATTTCCTCACCAGTTGAACCTGCAGTGTTTTTTTTATTGTTATTGTTCACCGGCTCTCCGATGCCAATCTTACCAGTTTAACCGGTGAACGTAACAATTGGCGACCGTGACAGGACCATTATAACCCATGTTCAGTGTTCCATTTTTCCAGTGACTTTTTTCTGTGATTGCTTGTGTTTCTGTGGTGTTGTGACTCTGATGTGTTTTTTTCTGTGACTTACTCTGCGTGTGGTTTAAATTTACCTTTGTGCGTTCAAGTGGCTCCTTTTGGGTTAAACGTGCTTCGTGACTTTCATTGGTATCGCATAGCAGTGGTAGAGCAGGAAACCAGGTAGAAAGGCGTGTTCACCGATAGCACTTATCTCTATTTTTGCACATAGGCAGGTGTGTAATAAGTGTTATCCAAGTGTTGGGATCATCATATGTTCATGCGAACCCTCAATGCCCTCACTTCGCGGATCATTTTTCTCGCTAGTTAGAATCGGCCATTTTAACTAGTCTCTCAGACTAATCCGCCTCCTTATCAATAACAAGTCTCAGTACAATTCGCTCCTCACTCAAGTCTCGTAACTAGAGTAATCCGGATCCCTCTTAATGCCGTAACTCTCTAGTTTACCCCTCATTAGTGATTGTACTCATAAGTGTTTACTTAAGTATAATCTAGGTAATTTCCAAGGTTGCCTTTATTATCACTCTGCCAAGTTCCTCACTTAAGTAATTCGCTTATCATTTTTTTGTTGTGGTTTAACATCTATTTAATATGGCTTCCGCTCAGTTTAACGTTGAAGATTTTGTGCCGACCCTTCTCTGGAACAACTTAAATATGCTAATATAAAGAAGGACCAATGGAAAGCCATCGCTAAACATTTTGATGTTCCCATCACGTCTCAGATGACTAAAGAGGTCATTAAGAATGTAGTTGTTGAACATCTAGTGCAAGAAGGTCAGTTGCTAGGAAATGCCATAGAAGAGTTAACTCCCATGTCAGCCTCTACGAGGACTATAATACACAGTCCCCAGGAAGAACAGGATAAGAGTAGGATAAGTCAATGGGAAATTGAGAAGCTTAAACTAGAATACCGGATGCATGAAAACAAATGCAACTACAGGCAGAAAAGAAGCAAATGCAACTACAGGCAGAAAAAGAAGCAAAAGAAATGCAACTACAGGCAGAAAGAGAAGAAGAAATTACAGGAAAAGAAAGAAGAGAATTTCAGTTACAACTTAGAAGGCAGGAGAAAGAGTTAGAAATTCAGGAGTTAGCCCTACGAAATGACGCTAAGTTTAGAGGGAAGAAATAGATATAAAGAAACAGTTAGCAAGCTTTAATCCTGCTACAGCTGCTCCGCTAGTTCCCCCTTTTGATGAATCTGATGTTGACGGGTCATTTCGCGCTTTTGAGAGCATTGCTCATAGGAATAAATGGCCCAAGGATCAGTGGGTGTCTCTCCTTGTCCCTAAGCTAGTAGGAAAAGCTTATAGGGTATACAACGGCCTTAGTGATGAGGTAGAATATGAAGAGATCAAAGGTAACATTCTAGACGCCTACTCTATCACTTCTGATGGATACAGACAGCAGTTTCGAAAGTATGTGAAACCAGAGTCTCACACCTATGTTGAATTCGCTAGTGAGAAACTAAGACAATTTAAGAAATGGTTAGCCGCCCTTAACATTACCACCTTTTCGGAGTTGCTCAATCTAATGGTCCTGGAAGAATGGAAGAACAAGTTACCATTTAATATTCTGAGGCATGTGGAAGAACGGGGAGAGAGTGAGCTTATGTCTGCCGCTAAAGTGGCTGATGCGTTTGCTTTGTTGATGGGATCCCTGGGTAGTAGAGGTCGTGGTTCACTGTCTAATGTTAGGTCCTCCTTTGGGGAAGGTTTTGGGGCGCGGGTGGTAAGCCAACCGGATTCTCGCCAAATGCATATAATTCCCCCTGGTGTACATACTGTAAGAAGCCAGGTCACACGATCCAGAAATGTAGACACCCAAATTGCAAGGGTTCTCAACGTCAATTTTCTTTTGTGTCCCCTAGACCTAACACATTTGAGAACAAGAAACCAGTGGCCCTAGCTAACCCTGTCAACTCTCCTCTAGAACTTTATGACTCGTACATGTATCAAGGTAAAGTGTCCCTGACTGATGGTAAAGACAAGGCAATAAATATCAAGGTTCTGCGTGATACAGGTGCTGCCCAATCCATCTTAAGGGAAGATGTCATCCCTAACATCAAACAGGCTTTCACTGGGGAGAAGGTGATCCTTACAGGTCTCGAATCACAGCTCTCCTATCCTTGGCTAATATTAGCTTACAGTGCCCGTTCATTTCAGGAGAGGTTGAGGTAGCCATTAAACCTGGTGAACTGCCAGTACCGGGGTACATCTTGTACTGGGTAATGATCTTGCGGGTAACTTGGCTGTTCCAAACTTAATTGTTCTTGATTCTCCCTTAACAGAAAGTCCCACTAAGACCCTGGACGAAACATCCTCACTTCTTCCCAGTGTGTGCAGTCACCAGGTCTCAGTCCAAGTCCCCTGCCCTTTCATCACCTCCTCCACCAATGATTGCCTCTACTGACAACTTGTATAATGACATCATTTCAAAGGAGAATTTGATTAATGCTCAGGAACAGGATCTCACTTTGGCTAAGATCAGACATGTGGCCAGTGAGACAAAGGATATGTCTAAATTGCCTTGTTTTTATTATCAGGAAGGAGTCCTGATGCGTGCCTACAGACCTCCTGAACTGAAACAACTAGACACCTGGTCAGAAACACATCAAGTTGTCATCCCTTGTCTGTAAGACCAGCCATTATAGAACTAGCTCATGATGGATTGTCAGGTCATCTAGGCATCCAAAAACCTACAAGAAGGCTCTTCAACATTTTTTGGCCAGGAATGAAAAAGGATGTGTCACACTATGTAAAACATGTCACATATGTCAAGTTGTGGGTAAGCCTAACGAACGCCTTGTGCCAGCTCCTCTGACGCCTATTCCAGTTCAGACGGAGCCCTTCGAAAAGATCATACTAGACTGCGTAGGGCCCTTACCCAAAACCAAACGAGGGAATCAGTATTTGTTAACCCTCATGGATCCCACTACCAGGTACCCTGAAGCATTCCTCTTAAGAACATCACATCAAAGACCATTGTAAAACATCTAATACATTTTTTCACCTCGGTAGGAATTCCAAAACAAATTCAGTCTGACAAGGGTAGCAATTTCACTAGCCATTTTTTCCAACAGATAGTGAATGAGCTAAACATCGACCATGTTACCTCCTCGGCTTACCACCCCAATCCCAAGGCTGTCTGGAGCGGTTTCACCAAACATTAAAATCCATGATGAAGAAGTATTGCTTGGAGCATCAAGGAGACTGGGATGAAAGTATTTCTTTCCTTCTCTTCGCTTTAAGAGAATCTCCTCAAGATTCTTTAGGTTACTCCCTTTGAATTACTCTATGGTAGACAGATCAGGGGCCTCTCAAAATATTAAAGGATCAATGGTTTACTCAAAATACTCCTTCAAGCCCCAGTGTGTCTGACTACATCAGTAACCTTAAGAATAAAATCAGTGAAGTCAGATCTTTGCTAAATCAAACTTCCTCAAATCTCAAACTAAAATGCAACAGAATTCTCTTCCCAAATCTGTCATGAGAAGTTTCAAACCAGGAGACAAGGTTTTACTTTTTCTCCCACTCCAGGCAATGCTCTTCACAGTAAGTTCATGGGACCTTATGTTGTGGCTCAAAACTAAGTCCATTAAATTATGTGGTCCACACTCCTGACCGTCGTAAGGATTCCCAACTTGTTCATATTAATCTAATGAAACCTTACCACTCCAGAGAACCAGAGGACGACTTGTCTCGCGCTGTACCTGTATGTCTGATAGGAAAGGAGTCTGGTCCTGTGCCCCCCGAGGAAGAGTCCGACATCGAATTCCTCTTCTTGTCACCTAAAGGACGCCCCTCAAACAGCCAAATCATGTCCAACCTTGATGAGGTGTTTCTTTCCTTAACACCTTCACAACAGTCTGATCTTAAAAGTTATTGCCAGACTCCTACCCATTGCCCTTGATAGAGGACCTTATAGATAGTATAGGAGTAGCCAAATTTGTAACCACTATAGACTTGCTTAAAGGTTACTACCAGATTCCCTCTCGGACGAGGCCCAAATAATATCCGCCTTCATCACTCCCTTCGGACTATACCAATACCAGTGATGCCCTTTGCGTGTCTAATGCTCCCGCCACCTTCCAGAGGGCTATAAATTACATAACTCAGGACTTGGAGGGCAACATCTACTTCACCGACCTGTTCCTGGGCGGCACCTTCCTCACCTACGGCACGGAGGTCATCAACTTCCCTGACATGGACCCCGAGAAGCGCATCGATCCCATGACACGCATCTTCCCCAGAGTCACCAAGTGCACCTTCAGGAAGTTCGGCCCTTCGGGAACCATCGAGACCCACGACACCATGTGTGTGCTGGCGGTTAACATCATCAACGAGAAGATCTACATTTTCATCTGGTTCTGGCTGGTCTCTCTCACCACCATCACCGCTGTCTGGCTCGTGTATCGCCTCCTCGTCATCGTCTCCTCCGATGTGCGCTTCAAGCTTCTGCAGGTTCTTCCTTTGCGAGGTGCTGTGTCTGGTGGTGGGGTGGACAACATCATCGCCGACGCCTTATCAAGATCTCCGTCTCACCTCCTTCATGAGCCCATTACGGAGGTCTTAGGGGGGAGGAAATGTTACGGCCCGCCCGTAACATGCATTACTACCATCACCTCCTCCGCTTGTTACCTCGTTCGCCACCTCTCCGCCTCCCTTCCACGTCACCGTCTCGTGAACCTTCCACGCCACCGTCTCGTGAACCTTCCACGTCACCGTTTCATGAAGCCCGGCTACTGTCCCGAAGTTGGATTCACGCGGCCCCTTTCGACTCAACCGAAAGTGTTGAGCCAGCTCTTGGTTTTCTGGATTGGCAGTTGAGATCCAAGCCTCAACCAGTGAACACAACGCCTCTTGGTTCTGCCGTGGGATCAACCATCACCCAGCATTTCACCACTGCGACACCGCATAAGTATCACTTCCCTCGTCCGTGTTTTCCACATTGCCTCTATATAGGATTAGGATTATTGTTAGGTATTAAGTTGGGTTCTTTATTGTTGTATTTATTACTGTGTTATATGTATATGTGTATGTCATTTTCCTGTGTTTCATGTTATATATCTGTGTTTCATGTTTCTTGTTATATATGTGTCAATTTCATTATGGGTTATTAAAGTAGCTTTTAAAGTGACCCCTTTGCATTTCCTCACCAGTTGAACCTGCAGTGTTTTTTTTATTGTTATTGTTCACCGGCTCTCCGATGCCAATCTTACCAGTTTAACCAGGTGAACGTAACAGGCCACTAAATTCTCCCTTATGATGCAGTCTGGTTTTTGACAGCTAGTGTTAAACTGTGCCACATGTCCATAATTCACCAAGCCATTCTCCTAACCCAACCCCAACTCTCACGTAATAGCCACTTTGCTAGCTGACTAATTGAACACTACAAAATAATTACCTTTTCTGGAGACATTTTTGGACACCTCCAGTTGTACAGGTAATACTGTAGGTTGCCATCACCTTGTCCAAACTTCAACTCCTCCAGAAATTTTGAGTTCTCCATCAGGTCAAGTGCATTAAAGACATCATAGTCAGCCTGAAAATAAAAGTAGATTTTATCTAAGTATTCCTTGTTGCAATTAAGTACATGCTGTAACACAAATTTCTGTGGATATTGGAAGAGCTGTAAGTATAAGTTATTCTAAATGGATTCATACTGAAGCAATAAGCAGTCAGTTGTGTATATAATAAGACCATATGAGAGGAAGTATAAGATCAAACAAAACATGATACTGTTAAAGCTTTAGTTCACAAATATCATCCACTAACATTTTTGGCAGTGATGAGTGCATCCTTCATGAGGACCTTCCAGGGGGTGGATGATGACACGTTGTAGAAGGAGTAAGCAGCCTTCAGTGTCTTGTAGGTTGGGTGGTGCATCACAGTGGATGGTAGGGTGTAGTAGCTCACAAAGTCTGAAATGTAAATTGAACTTGGTTAGATTTCTGCTGACCCTGTAATGTCAACCCTTTCACTGCTATTTGGCACATCTTTCCTTAAACACTAGTGAGTCTGAGACCTTCCTTAGTGTTCTACAACCTACAGTAATATTACCTGTCACCTTTCCACCTGTCTCCACCACATAGCTGTCAATGATCTTGTCTTGAGGGAGGAACCAGTGGACAAACTGTTCTCTGCTGAACACCGGCGCTAAGTCAAACCTCTTGAGGTAGTTTGCCAACAGCCGATGACAGGAATCAACATCCTGGGGTTTTAAGCGTCTGAAGCCTCTAGTAGCTGTGTCGGAGGGTAGACGATAGAGTTTAAGAGTGCGCTGCATGGTCATGTTCTTGCCTAGATGAGAAAACTTTACTTCTATCAACTTTCTGGGATTGAGAGATCGATGCCAATAACGACAGGAAGCCATCGGCCGGGGTAAAAGCACACCGGCTGTGTACACTGCCTGTGGACAGAACACTGCTATTAATACTAGTATGAAATAATAAGTTCACTTGTAAAGGGAACACTTAGAGAAGTGAAAATTCTTTAGTGGCATAAGAGGTTATCAGATCTCACCTGAAAGATACCTGTGAGGTTGACTCTCCTGGTGATTTCCTTAATTAAGACTGGTGCCAAACGTTTAGATCTCAACTTTTTGTGCACACACAAGAAGTTAATTTCAACCATCTCTTGTTGACTGTGGAAGCAGAGACACATTGTCACTCACCTCTCAGGAAATGATTAGCATGTTTTACAAAACCTAAAGAGTTTTAAGTCTTGGTTTGAAAATGTGATGTACAAAGCAAGAGAAAAATTTCACTACAATTCAAACATAAGATAGGTTTTTTTTTATCATTTTCTCTCTGCAGCCAATATACTACACTACTCCAGATTGTTGGAGAATTTCACTCACTGGTTGTATATCCTGATCTTGGCAGGAACAGCAGATATAAACCCGACTAGTCTATTGCTTTTGGAAATTCTTACACCGACATGCCAGGGATGCTTCCAGCCAGGAGGCATGAGGGCCCACCTCAAAAACTCTTGACTGTAATCAAATCTGAAACAAATAAAAATATTCAAAACTTTACTACTAATGAGGTTGTCTTCAAGACAGCTCAGCCAGGTACAAAATTCTTTAAAACTTAGGTTAACTGTCCATTAACTAAAAAAAACTCATGTTGCATTTGGTAGGACCCATTTCTGTGAGTATCAATTATCCATACAAAATGTCGTGACAGATTTTATACATTATTGTACTTATAATGATATTATCATACATCTTAATATGCTCCACATCCAGAGTTAAACTACAAGCTCTACCCACCTGAACATGTTGTCATCATCCTCTACATAATTTTCATTCAACAGGTGGTAGAGGTCTTGCAGCTGTTAAGGAACAAGACAAAGCTGTAACCTTGGCAATCATCTCAGAACACACACAAAATTTCTTAGCATATAATTTCAAAGCCAGAAATGCAAGTAAGTGTGTGCACGCACATGTTAGGAAGACACTTACCACCTCAGGATTCTGCAAGTCTAACGTATCCCAGAAGAAGCCATCGGGAAGGTTGTACGGCTCTTGCTTGATCTCCGAGATATCTTTTTCTGCCTCAATTGCTTCATTTACATCTTCTCCAATGTCTTCAGCTACAAGAAAATAAATGTTCTTACTCTCAAATAAAAAAAACATTATGATACAAATTGAGAGAGAGAGAGAGAGAGAGAGAGAGAGAGAGAGAGAGAGAGAGAGAGAGAGAGAGAGAGAGAGAGAGTTATTTAATACAAATAGGAGCTCACTAATTTTTGGAACTGGCTGTGTGTTCCAGAAGAGAAACTCCTTCTGTTCTTGCAGTTGCATCTTCCTCATGTACTGCTCCACCTGTGGGATCCCCATGGGGCTGTGCTGCAGGACCTGTTCTTCTGCCCTCACACCGTCCGTAGTCACCGTGTCAGCCTGCAGTATAAGACATCGTGTAGCAGCATCAGATTTTTTGTTGTGTATACAAAGTATGATACTGACTATGTGCAATAAAATAAAAGCATGCGAATTTATAAAAGTATTTTCATAACTTCCTGTTTCATTAGGAAAGATTTTTATTTTATTTTACTCCAGTGGTTTGTAAACTCATCACCTGACCCAGACGGTGTACCAACAATTCTACTTCTCAAATGCAAAGACAGCTTAGTGCATCCTCTTTATGTCCTCTGGTATCACTCTTTGGACACAGACAGAGTGCCAACATAAGCTTCAAAGGCTATGATAACTCCAATCTTCAAAGGGAGATCAAAAGGGTTATCAAAAAATCATAGGCCAATAGCACTAACCAAAAATATAATAAAAATATTTGAGAAAATTCTCTAATTCTAGAACAAACTACGCCACCTGAAAGACAGGAATCTACCGAACACAAGCCAGCATGGATTCTGGAGATAGATCTTGCTTGTCACAGTTCCCTGAATACCATGACACACTCCTACACCAGCTTGCAGAAGGCAACAATGTTGACAGACAGTCTTCTTAAACTTCACAAAGGTCTTCAACAAGGTGTACCACAGCATATTGTTAAAGAAGACCAAGGACCTCAGAATAACAGGAAAAGTGGGCTGGTAGCTGTCTGACTTCCTCACACAAGAGTGCCAGCAGTGACAGCAAATGTTGCCACCTTTAGGAACAGAGTGTCATAAGTAGTGTCCCCCATGGGTCAGTGCTGGGCTTGTTACTCTTCCTTATAATGATTGGGATATAGACAGGGAAGCACATCACTCAACAACAGCCTCCTTTGCTGATGACACAAACATCTTCAAAAACATAACAGCAAGAGGAGATGTCACCCTTCAAGAGGATCTTGACAAAATCTATGATTGAACATGTCCTTTAATGACAGGAAATTCCAACTGCTCAAGAGTGGCACATACCAAGAAATCCTCAATACCTCCATCCTATCCAGTGAGGCAAGTCACCACCACACCAGCCAGAAAGTTAAATGCCTGGCAGTACACCTCGATAGTGAGAGCACCTTCAGACACCACCTCCAGGACACCATAAAGGCTAGAAAGACTGCAGGCTGGATTCTTAGAACATTTTACTCCCAGAAAGAAGAATACCTGATGACTGTCTGAGAGGTCTAGTCCAGCCCATCTCGGACTATTGTAGCCAGTTATGGTCTCCCTACAAAGCAATGGATATTCAATCCCTAAGTAAGTCCAACAGCCACTTACTGGACAAATACAAGGGATGAGAGATCTCTCATACTCGGAACGACTGGAGAGACTAAGCCTCTATTTCCAGCAATGCCGGAGACAGGTACTCCATAATACATGTAAGGAAAATCCTCTTAGGCAAACTACCCAACCCTTCCAGCAACACCAGAGTAGAGGTATACATGAATGAGAGGACAGGAATGAAATGCCTCCAGAAGAGTACCATCATCCCATGCACTAGTAAGATTTTCAGCCAACCTACCCTATAGTGGTCCTGAAAGTTTTAACAGCCTCCAAAGGACTATCAGAGACCTTATCAGTTGCTCTGCAGAAGAATTTCATTCCCATCAGGACAAGCGCCTGTGGACTATCCCAGATCAGCTGCCAGCACCAGGCTACAATTCACTCTGTAGAGCACCCACCAACTCACTACCGGATCAAGTGGCCTTACGGTCTAGGGACACAGGGGCCGGAAGCAGCAATAGAATGTACTACTTATCTGAGGAGTTTTCATTACACCATATCAAGTAAGCAAGCATCAAGTATGCTATATGTTATGTTAAAGTTGAGGAATGAACCTCCCCTGCCCTGTGCCAGCCTTCACACACCTTATTTGACACGTCACGGCTTGGTGAGTGCCAACACCCTGCTGCACACTCACCTTGGCAATATTGCTGGTGCTGGGCTCAGACTCCCCATTAACCACTGCCACCCCAACATCAGGCTTGTCTTTTTTGGCTTTGTTTGTCTTCTTCTTCTTTTTCCTGTTGGGAGAATTGTATGGCTTCATGGTAGTCCATACATTTCACCAAAAGCACTTTGAAGTATAAGGCAGGGTGGCGATAAGGAGGGTTAGGAAGAGAACATGAAATCCCTTCTAGGAAGTACATAAGTTTTAGAAAGTGAAGACGCTATGTAGACTTGATTTTTGGAAAGAGGCAGTTGTGAGACAGTTTTGGGAAAGGGAAGTCTTTTTAGGGATTTGTGGACAAGGAAAAATGTAAATATATTGCCTGATAACCAATAATGAATAAATCAATGAATTCTGTGGCTATCGATAAAGATGATAGTTCAAATTAAAAGGAAAAGCAATAAATCCAAATAATTATTTTTATATTCATCTTGAAAAGAGTATTGGTTATCACTAGTCTGGAACCAAAAGTATTAACGATACTGATAAACTGATAATGCAGAGCAAGTCATTATTGGATAATTGAAAACTTGATAACATTATTGTGATAATGCCCACTGCTGAACCTAGATGGAGGAAGTGACAAGAATACACGAGTGGCGTACCTAGCATTTTTGCAGCCTGGGGCAGTCCACAGCCTTCCAGTTTGCCACCCTCCCAGAAACAATACAATATTACTGTGCACATTAACCCCTTAAAGTTTATATGTATATACTCTGACTAAATGGGCTGGTTTTTATTAAATAAAGATACATTTAGGCCTATGTCTAAAAAATATAGGACAAAAGTGTTGCCCCCATGATGTGCCTCACAGGGCAGCCCACCCCTCTTTAGCTACACCACTGGAAAAAAACAAAAGGTATTGTAAATGACTGCAGAGTGAGAGTGAGATGATGATAGATTGATCAACATTATGACAAGTTTGTAAAGAAAGGCCTGTCACTTGTTCCTGTGTTGCCATCACCACCACACTGAGGGTCCACTGACCAAACACTACACTGGGTCATAGGACAACCACGAGACAAAATAAACACACATACAGCATGACCTGAACACACTAGATAAGGAAAGAGATAAAAGGGCAGGCGTGGAGATAGGGAGATAATAGGTAGATGACGTTTACTGTTTGTAGGTGAGCCAACCAATTCCTACCATCAATATCAGGTTCAGCGGGCATTGCAACACAGCTGAATAGAGAAAAACGTGACCCTCAGATACCGGGAAGGGATAAGAGACAGTGAAGGATTATGGGTGAACGTGTTTACCGGGAGGAAGAGGGAAGGGTCAGTCAGTCAGACCACAGACTTAATTAGGTCACCGGCTACAAGAAAACAGAAAACCATCCACACAGGCCCTGAGGTAACCAAGGGGAGAGGGGGAATAAGGATAGATATGACCTTGTTTACCACGGGGACAGGGAGGGTCAGGCCGCTTAGACCTCAGGGACCGGCCGGCATGACTCTCCCTGGCCCCACCCCGTCCCGCACTGGCACTTTGCTGGCACACTCACGACTTGCTCCTCCTTCCCTGCGCTGCCCCGACCCCGTCCTGCTTGTCGGTGGCCGCCATGTTCACTGAGGAGTGTCGGTGCGGGCCAGCAGTGACGACCAGCAGCGCCCTCTCCCTCGGCGCCCCTTCCCACCCTGGCCCCGCTCTCCCTCTCGTTCAACCTCCATTCCTCTTTACCTCCACTAAATTATACAGCTCTACCTTTATTAGTGACCTCATTCCAGTTGTAATCATGCTTCTATGCTACCTCATGCAATTCATCTATTTATTTATTGTTTAGTTTTTTTTTCTTCGCTCTCTAGATCGGCTCTTCTCTTCCTTCCCCTATACATTCCTCCTTCCACTACCAGGCCTCGACTCTTGAGACTCGGCTTATTTTCAGTCCCTTGTTTCCCTCCTTTCCGATTTTTATATATATATATATATATATATATATATATATATATATATATATATATATATAAATATTTTTCACGCCTTCAGTAATATCCTTTGCTACCCCATCCCTCTTTCTCTCCCCCTTGCCTCCCGTCATTTCGACCAGCCCCCTCCTTCTCCTTTCTATCATTCTGTTATCAATGATCAAGGATTACATTTTGATATCCCACTGTCTTCTGACGCCCTCAATCTCCATCGCCTCTTTTCCATATGTCCTCCCTACCTAATAAGCTCTTCTTTCCCTTTTATTTATTATAATTTTTCACGTGCTTTTATCGTACAGGCTCGCCTCCCTCCCTTCCATCATAAAATATCTTTCACTATTTCCCTTTCACCATTACGTGTACTGCAGCGGCAAGTACACTCACATCCTTCTCTTCCCTTAATGAATATCTGATCTCCCTGTTCGACGATTTAGTGTTTTTGTTATCTTCAGCATTCTCTTCAGCATAATTAATTTCAGAATTGATCCCAATCTATCTGTACCCCACTCAGCCTGTCTTCGTTGCAATGTACTCGTATTTGGCACTATTTGCACTGTAGGAATTCTTATTTTGAGTGCTGCATGTGAATTCTGTATCAGTGGTTTGACTCATCCCTCTCCCATGATCTCTTTCAGTCATTACCTGCCCTTATCTGTTCATTCACCTACACATAGCATCAAATACAGGCTACTTCATGCCAAACGCCTTTTCCTTTTTCTAACATCATTCCAGTTCAGAGAGAGAGAGAGAGAGAGAGAGAGAGAGAGAGAGAGAGAGAGAGAGAGAGAATGTGACCAACTTCATTAGTGTTGCTCTGCTATCTATAACTGTCATCTTAGCTGATGAACACATCAGTAATGTTTGTACTACCTGACAGTCTACTACAAACAAAAACTTGAGGGTGATATTTAAGGAAACATGTTTGCAATTTTTGTGTTACACATTTTTGCCATGACCGTTTTACAGACTTTCCTTGAGAGCTGAAGAGAGATGGTCAGCTGTATGCCTCACTCTGGTGCAGTGAGAGGTGCTTGAAATATTCACACTTGTGATTAAACTGAATGAAAGAATTTTAAAATACTTGTGGATTTCATAACAGTTATGGCACAAAAATATTAGTTACATGACAGTTACTTATGCATCCTTTGAAAAAGAAGTTTAAAATAATATAAACCTGTTACTCACTTGTTAAAATAGCTTTAGATCTATACACAGTTTGGTAAAGGTTTAAGTAAACTGCTCGTCTTGAAGTCTTTGCTCCGGCAGCACTCAAGATTCTATGGGACATTATTGGTTGATTACTCTTCACTGGGACTCCTCCCTCAGATGGCTCCACTGTCCAGGCCTGATGCAGGACACACCCTCCAACATCATACACCTTCTCAGCAGTGGGTCAGGAAAGATACTGGAGTAATGTCTAGCTTATATTAGACTTGGAAGAACCATACTTCTAATGGTGACAAAGCAAACTTGTGACCCTTTCAAAATCAAATATGAACATATATCTATAATTAAATAATTACATAATTTTAATTTATCATGATCTACTTTGGAGTTGCCCTGCACGTGCTTATAATTACAAATTATATAAAGGTCATCAAAACTGACAATTTAAAATACTGAACAGAATGAGATTGACATGCATTATAAACACTTGCATACAATTATCAGTTTTTGTTATAGAATAAAAAATGATAAAAAAATATCACAAATACAATGACACAGAACTGCCTGCCAAGAGTGCTGGCTGGGGAACACTGGCACCCAGCGGCCCTCCACACACCAACCACACCTCGGCACATGAGCAAAACATTTACTCTTGCAACGTCCTGTGATCTTGTTTACCTCCAAGATGCCTAATATTTGTACACACATACATGAGTATAACATTAAAAAATGCTCAAAAGTTATCTGACAAATCAGAAATATATTGACAAACAACAGATGTAGATCATAGTGCTGGAAGCAAGTCACCCGAGCTCCAGGCTGCAGCAATACCTCAAGACGGTGCTGGCAGCATCCTCTTGCTGCTGGGCACACAGCACCAGGGCAAGGGAGGCGGGGATTCCCTAGTGGTATAAATGTTGCTGTTCTCCAGCTGCAGGCTGCCTCAGCACCACATCAAAATAATCTGACACGTGAGGGGGAATGCAACCAAAAATTGTGAACACATAAAAACAACCTGCACGAGACTTGCTTGGGTCACTCGTCAACAAGTACAGCCAGCCAGTGTTACCGAGACACACATCAAGTAACAAGGGAATAGTCTTCATGTTTCATCTAAGCTTTGTTAACATTGGGGAACATGATAAAATGAACAATGTAACACAGACATTAATGCTCTTGGACGTGGAGGCCAGACGCAGTAGGGTTGAGGGCAGGCCTGATGGCTCACTGCAGGAGCCTCTGTACAATACTAATAGTCCACAGTTAATAGCTGCATCACTATCCCCTCACTGCCAGGGACCAACACTGGCCTCCCTGCAATTCATGCTTCTTCTCCGACACTTGGCCTACAGCATCATTACCTAAAAATTACTTCTTTAAAACACTAAGCATTAATTTATAACATTAATTTTGAGAATTAATTTCTTGAGGATCATATGCATAGCTGCCCAAGTAGCCTCAGCTCTCTAGTGCTGGAGTGGCCCCAAGAGACAAGTGCCACACCGCCAGTCTTGACCATAAACACCTTCATTACCTTTCTTATGCAAGGGCAATGGTTACTTTTGAATGGAAAAAACATTTGTCTGGATATGTTAATACAGTATTCCTTCAGCTTCCCTGATATCATATAATGTCTTTAGTCTTGCAATGCTGATGAAGATTTATTAGGGAATGAGAGACAGCCTTTACTGCTGCTGCTGCTGCTTATACATAATCAGGAAAACTGAAAGAGTATAAATGTTAGCATATGTGATGAAATCTTGCTTATCAATAAATTACAATTTCCAATGACTTCCAAAATGCAAACTAACTCAAAACTTGAAAATCTGTCATAGAAAAGTTCAAGTTCTTAACCAAAGTTATCTGGGGTGTTTACTTGGAGCTCTACACAGCCCTCAGCTCATCCATGCTGGGCAGTTCAACCATCTACAATAGTGATGCCAGAACACTTGGAACAACACTTCATGACATCCATGTTGGTCATCCTTAACTCCACTACCAAACATTTCAAACCAGAGCCAGAGGTGCAGGGAAGTTCCAACACCACAAAACAGTCTCATACAAGCTGGATTGATAAAAGACTTGCAGAACTCAACCATCCTATATATATATATATATATATATATATATATATATATATATATATATATATATATATATATATATATATATATATATATATATATATATATATATATATATATATATATATATATATATATATATATATATATATATATATATATATATATATATATATATACACTAAAATGCAGGGAAATCATCGTGGAAATTATTCCTCCTGCTTTATTATTTTCCGTTTTGCCTTACAGCAACAGGCATCATCAGGGCCTACAATAATTAATGATAAAATATAAATATGACATAAAAAAGACATTATGAAAACATTAAGTTAAAAACAAAGTTAAAACTATAAAAAAAAAAAAAATTAAGTCACAATACATCGTCTAAAGACAAAAATGCACAATACTAAAAAACAGAGGTACACAGAAAACCAACCTTGATGTGTGCTCTACGTGATAGAGGAAGGAACTGACTAGAACGGTAGTGTTATGGTGAGAGGAAAGGTAGGAAAGAAGGGTGAAGCAAAAGTTTGAGACATCTATTCTAAGAATGTTACAGCCTAACTTCTTGAGAATTGTTTGACAATGAGATTAAGTTTCTTACTACTTTCTTTTTAAATAATGACTTTCCTCGTAATATTATTAGCTCTACTATCTCAAAATTTCTTGACAATAAATTTACTAACTCTCCCGTCTCTTCTACAACTCCAGGGAAAACAAGAATATACATTACGTTATCCTTTTATGGTCACCTCAGTTATTCTATTAGGAAAACCCTTAATAGCTCCTTGGAAACATATTACCCTGACACAAAATTTTTCTTTATTTTTACTAATCGTCATACTACTGGCTCTCTTTTCAAATTTAAAGATTGTGTTCCTACAAATCTCATCTAATGTCATATATGAATTTTGCTGTTCGTGCTATAAAGTATGTGAGACCTGTAGAAATCTAATGCACAGAATAGCTGGGCACAAAGGTTTTTCTGTTAGAACCAATAGACCTTTATCTAACCTATCTTTTTCTGCAATCAGAACACATTCACATGATAGTGATCATCCTTTTGATGTTGCTGACTTCAAAATTCTGCAAAGATGCCAATCCAACACAGATACCAAACTTTTGGAAGCACTATTTATAAAACATTTACAACCTGAACTAAATAATCATCTCTCTTCAACTAGGCTTCACATCCTTCAATAGATGTCTCAAACTTTTGCTTCACCCTTCTTTCCTACCTTTCCTCTCACCATAACACTACCGTTCTAGTCAGTTCCTTCCTCTATCACGTAGAGCACACATCAAGGTTGGTTTTCTGTGTACCTCTGTGTTTTTGTATTGTGCATTTTTGTCTTTTGACGATGTATTGTGACTTAAATTCTTTTATGGTTTTAACTTTGTTTTAAACTTAATGTTTCCATAATGTCTTTTTTAGACTATGTCATATTTATATTTTGTCATTAATTATTGTAGGCCCTGATGATGCCTGTTGCTGTAAGGCAAAACGTTGGAAAACAATAAAGCAGGAGGAATGAAGATTTCCACGGTGATTTCCCTGCATTTTAGTATCTACAATTTCTACTATCATCCTTTGTTCTATATATAATATATATATATATATATATATATATATATATATATATATATATATATAGAGAGAGAGAGAGAGAGAGAGAGAGAGAGAGAGAGAGAGAGAGAGAGAGAGAGAGAGAGAGAGAGAGAGAGAGAGAGAGAGAGAGAGAGAGAGAGAGAGAGAGAGAGAGAGAGAGAGAGAGAGAGACTGACTCACCAAAACACACCCCTGCAAGCCTATGCTGATACTTATAAGACATCTACTCCCCACCATAAAGCATTTAGAATAACCTTTGGAGGTCCAAGGATACTTAAAAAAAGAGGTAAAAAGATTCATTAATTCCAATGTCATGTAATAAACAGAACAGATAGTGCCACTGTATGGTAATCTCAAGACCAGCCTTTCAGTCATGTACTGCACTGTGACAATAACTTCTACATAGAGCATCTATCATGATGGGCTCAAGAGCATCAATTAGAAAAGTAATGCTGATAATGATTCAGAGCCATCCCCCACCTGTGGTTCCAGTTCATCCGTCCACCTTGAGTGTAGGTATGTGTTCCTGATGAACCATTCACGCCATCCACCCTCACCAGGCCGGACGCCATGATCACCGCCGCTACCACCGTGCCTCTGCACCCCCCACCACCCATGCTCCACACTTCCCTGAACACAATGTGAACACATGACCACTGTGTTAAATCTATCTTGACCAAACAAGCTATAAACAGTCTAATCCATCCAAATTAAACATTCCAGACCATCCATACAGAGTACAAATCGTGTTCTCCCGACACACACGTCTCACTATTTCTCCGTACATCTCCTTTGTGCAGTAGGACACAAAAATACCTAATAATTCATCATCCCTCAAAAATGGACATTAGCCAATAATTTCCTGGCAAATGAAGGAAATATCAACTAGTTTTAAGGGTCCTAGTTTCCTTACTACAAATATTGCATCTTCCTTGATCCTGGCCTTTCCACAGAGTCCCCGCTACACTCTTCCACGCAGTCAATAGGGTGGGTCACACGTCCAGTCTAGTGCGGTTTGATCAACATTCTCAACTTCATGCACCAACAACAGACGTATAAAAGATAACTGAAGTCTTAAATATTCCATCATACAAAAGCTAAAGAAGCCAGTCACCTGCCTCTGCTACCATTCTGCTCAGCCAGTGACTTCCCCCATTGGGTCCCGAGAAGAGCTATTTAATATTCTGGGAAGGTAACTAGGGCAGCTCCCCACCACAGTCTTGTCAGTTCTGCCAGGGAGTGTGTGTGTGTGTGTGTGTGTGTAGTTGTGTTTGTATTTATTTGTGCATTTATGTTTGTGCATCTGTTTGCTGGTGTGTTTGTGCATGTGTATGTGTGTTTGTGCATATGTGTTAAGTGAGTTTAGTCAGGCCAGACAAGAGGACCATGACCCTCCCATCCTGGCACCATCAGTTCAAAGCTCCGCCTTGGGACCTTAGTGTATTCTACATACTTGACAACAATATTCTTTCTATCAGCTTCAGACCACCACAAAGTTTTCAAAGTGTACTGAAGTTTTACCTCCAGAAGCTTATATGAATTACAATATAAAAACTAAAAATAAAGAAGAAAGGAAACAAAATAAAAAGGAAAAAGAAGGGACCAACAGGATCACTGGGTCACACATAAACTGGTGTCCCTGGGTACAGGTGGGTTCCCAGCAGGCACCATCCTGGCAGCACACCCGAATATTCCATGGCTTCTCTACACTGTTACTAGAGTGGCGGAATATGGTTTTTGCAAGTCCTGTATTGGTGTTGAGTGTTCCTGCGTGGCAGCCACACAAACCTGGGGTTAATACCGTTAGGCTCACAAGTTTACGCAACACACTGCTCCTAGAACACAATGCACTTCCTCTTGCTCCTCGGGTTCTTTGACCTAGCCTTGCCGCGAAGTTCCCTCTGCAAAGATGTGGCAATGAGTAGCAATACATCACCATCACACTGTTATCAAAATGTTTACTTTACTGATACACTATGTTGACTACTGAGGCATACATGATAATGAAGATATCTACTCTGATAACAGGTACTTCAGTGTCCATGCTAAACTCTCAGAGATCCTACAGTATTTATATAACTTTAATATGAATCAATAAAGTACAGCAATGATGCAAATGTTAAGGAATGAACAGAGGAATTAAGTGAGCAAACAAAATATTAACCAGATAATGAGAAGAAACTATGAAGGAGGTGAGGAATCCCTGATCAAAGTCGAGTGTAATATGATAAAGAGTACAAGGAAGAGGGGAGCAAAATGGCATAAAGGTACTTCATTTATACAAGAGGGAAGGAACACTCACATCTTTCCTGATCTCTCTAACTAAGGTGTAGAAGGCATCATCGACACCCATGCGGGTCTTGGCTGAGGTCTCTATAAAGGGAATGTCATAATTCTTGGCAACCTCCCGTGCCTGCTGCATGTCCATGGCTCGCACCTGCAGGTCACACTTGTTGCCCACCACTGCAAACACACACACACACACACACACACACACACACACACACACACAAGAAAGATAACATTAATGAAATAGAAATATTATATAAAGTTAAAGTACGCAACACCATACATAACACAGCAAATACTCCACCAGTAGTTTTGGCAAATGTAGACAAAGGTAAGAGAATAAAGGACAACAGGTATTTTCTGCAGTGATCTCATCTTGGAGGGGTTCTTATGACTTTCATCTACCACAGCATAGGACAGGTGACAAAATATATCAAGTTCTTTCAGGTGATAAAGCCATACTGATGACACGGATGGCAAAAGGTATGAGGTTATCAAAGTGAAGATTTCCTTAATTAATTCCCAGTTAGGTCTTACACAATGTCCCATCATAACCTCCACTCTTTAAAGTAACCCATACGATGACAACACAAGGCTTGGCTACTTACAAACCATGGGCACTACATCCGCATCCTTCACTCTCTTGATCTGCTCACGGTAAGTGCTAATATCCTCAAAGGACTTTGCGTTGTTGACAGCAAATACAAGGAGGAAGCCTTCCCCTGTTCTCATATACTGGTCCCTCATTGCACTGCCAGAGAGAGAC
>NC_059281.1:14514901-14522401 GCF_017591435.1 Portunus trituberculatus
TATAAAATGTCCAAATAGTAGATAGGATGGATATGAAAAATGCATCATAGTACTGAACTGGTTAATTCCTCCAGGTAGTGTTGCTGTGACATCCTATCAGCTGTGTTAACATTCAGGTGCTGCAGATAACATGCGAGACCCTACAGATATAATACTAACTAGGTGTTACAAGGATAAATGTACAAAAAAAAAAAAAAATCTGCAGGTGTACTGAAGCAGGTGAATGGTAATTAGGGTCAGGTGAATGCAGGTGTCTTGGGGAGGCACTACAGGTGAAGTGTGATATGCAAGTGTCAACACATCAAGTGAGATGCAACATTTGGCAAGACACAGAGCTAAATATACAAGGAGGGGCGGGGTGGGACGGGACAGGGCGGGGCGGGGCGGGGCTGGGCAGCTTCCCTCCAACCCACGACCAATGGAAGGACTCGGGAGGGACGGTGGAGAAGGAGGAGTGGAGGAGGAAAGAGGAGAGAGGAGGAAAGGAGGCAAAGAAGAAACAGGTGCCTCTCCCAAACACTTACCTCCGACCACCACCAACTTGTACTCCGTCATGGCTGGTCCTCGGGCGGGAATTTAGCTACTCGGACGCCAAATCTACCGTATGCTGGGCTACAGGCGGGCTGGGAGCACTACATGAGCGGCATAATAGGGGTTCATCAGACAGACACACACAGCCCCACCATCCTTCCTTCAGGCGTTCCAATAATACGAGGATACATTTTCAGCCATCTATCACTATTTCACACCGACCTAAGGGATATCAAAGTCCGGGAAGGGAATATTTTAGCGGTGTTTTGTGGTGTGATATATGGTGAGGGTGCTGCTCGGTCCGGTGGGGAGTGGGAAAGGGTTTAATGACTTTCTGAAGTTTCCGGACTTGGGGATGGAAAAGAAGGCAACTCGTCCGAATCGCTTCCTCAGTCTATCCTCTCAATTTCCTCCCTTATACATTTGGTCCTTTTTATTGATTTTACACTGATTTGTAAACTAAAATGAGGTTCGGTTGTTAGGCGTATAATAATTTTTTACTACTGAAATATTCTAGTAAGGCTTGTGACGGGAGGGAGTGGGAGAGCAGGAGCCGGGAGGTCCCATGGAACAAGGCCGCGTATGGACAAACTCCTTATTTTACTCGAGTAATCAATCAATTTTAAGGGTGAGCATCCCCTTCAGAATAATGCAGCAGCGTAAAAAGACCCAAATCAACAAGTTACAGAGATCAATGGCAATGAGGAGATAAGAAAACATTGTGAAAGGGCGGGCCGGGCTGGATGGCAAGGGCGAGGGAGGTGACTCATGACAAAGGCACACGGGCACGGCAGCTCCTCCTCGTACAGTCTCATTCACAGGACGTCTATTCTTTCCCCCTCTCTGCATCATTAGATCAAGTCAAATAGAGTCCCTGTTAAGTATGAGCCTCGTCCATGGCCTGAATGTTACGTACAATTATATTTATTGATGAATTTACCTCTCGTGTCTTCGTTTTGACTCCATCCACCCATCTCTTCGTCAGTGTCCCTCTCTTCCTACAGATCCTGTGTTTCTAGTTAGTGTGTTGCATCATTATCCTTCGTATATTGCATGTGATGGTGTCAAAGCAGTATGTCTGTGGTCGCCATGGCCACTGTGCCGGTCTAACCATATCCCTGTCCTCGCCGCTGTCCACCACAAGGAAATTTAGATAGGTAACCCATGAAAATTTTGACAGACGAGGAGGAGGAGGAGGAGGAGAAACGGAAAAAGGTCTTTCATAGCTAGGTCATTGGATCTTACAATTAAGGGTACTGTCTTATATTGATTCTTAATTTATCTGCATTTCGTATAAAAAGTGAGTTTCTGATTTTTCTCTCTATGATAGAAGACTAATTATGTCTTTCACACCTGGATAATCGTGTATATATTCTAATAATGTTAGTCCCTTATTTACCTGACATGTGTAACAAGTAGAAATAAGACATTTTTACCAGTTCAGCGTGTGCATCTTATCATGATTCTAAAAAATAAAACAAGTAACTGCATAGAGTCCTTGTGGTCTGGACTTCATGAACTAAGAGTCCCTCAAGTAAATATTGCCTTGAGTAACATTTTGACTATTTGCTTCATTTACATTACTTCATCATCCTTACCATTACTTTTTTTTTTTTTTGTAGTATCCTTTGTATATCACTCGTCCCATGACCCGTCGATATCATACTGACCTCATTAGGAAGCCCAGGTCACGGCTTCACTGCAGAGCCCTCTGAAACACACACACACACACACACACACACACACACACACACGTGACTGTCTTGAAATCTATATATAATCTAATGTACTACGATAATATTTGGTCTTGAGTTCTACCTAATGATTGTTCGCGATATATATATATATATATATATATATATATATATATATATATATATATATATATATATATATATATATATATATATAGAGAGAGAGAGAGAGAGAGAGAGAGAGAGAGAGAGAGAGAGAGAGAGAGAGAGAAAGGATTTTATACAGGAAGTACTACGATATTCATGATTTTTTTATTATCATCATTGTACAAAAGAAATGATCCGTCCTAACGCATCTGTGCATTGGCTCTCACACGAAAATAATAATAATGATGATAGTAATAATAATAATAATAATAATAATAATGAAAATAATAATAATAATAGTTTTAATAATAGCAATAATAATAATAATAATAATAATAATAATGGTAATAATAATGAAGAACACAAAGTAATTCATGGTAAACTCATCTAAATAGCCAAGCTCCTTTAATTAACCTTAAGAAAAGAGGGAAGGAAAAGAAATGGCGACCAACAGGGAGTGTCAACATTTGTCTCGCTAAAATCATTAGAACAGGTTGAGAAAATAATCAAGGCAAGACTCATTCCAGTGGCGAGTGATGGGCAGGGCCTGTACCTGCGCCCCACCCATCACCGCCTGTGTGTGTGTGTGTGTGTGTGTGTGTGTGTTTTGGACGGACAGTAAAATTCAACATTTCTTCGTGGTAAATTATCAAAAATTTATTCGATGACGTATTATGTACAGATAATATAGTACAAACTGTGGAATTCAAAACATTTTACAAAGTGCAAGCAAAAAGGCGAAATGTAGAATGAAAGTAAAGCCGTTTTTCATCATAAGATTATCATTATCAGCTTGAGAGACAGACCAGTGAATTACACGGGCGGCAGGCGGCGTCGTGGAGGGGGCGGGGCTGAGGGCGGGGAACCAAGGAGGGGGGAGGGGGCACACTGAGGGGCGTGGTGGGGCCTCCACAACACGGGGAGGGCTGGGCGGCCGCCTGTTGGCGCGGAAAGTAAGGGGCTGGGGCCACTACACCTGATTTTGACCAGTTGTTGTTGTTGCATCTTTTGAGACAATAACTGAGGTGGGGTGTGGGATTTAAGGGCGGGGTGGGGCGGGGCGGGGTGGGGCCACCCGGGGAAGGGCGGTGGCCCGTACCCAGGCCGCGCCAACCCGCCCTTGCTGTCCGTCGCCGCAGCTGACGCGGGTGCAGCTGAGCACGTCACGCGTGGCGGCCGGTATAATAGAAAACAAACCTGCTTATCAAGAATATAACAATTTGAATATTACACAAGTGTATCACATGAGGGCGGGCAACCGAGGGGTACAGCAGGTGCCGGGGCGCCTTACCAACTAAGACGTGTACCAGTAGGAAGGTTCACAGCGCTCTCTCTTAAAACTTAGTGTCTGCAGATACAAGCCGCTGTTGAGTGGCGAGGGACGGGGCCCGGGGGGACGGCCCGCCCCTCGCCTGCCAGCACACTCAAGCCTCGAGTATTACTATGGGAGCGAAGATTCCATCATAGTTTTCCATCACTCAGATAAAAGTTCCATGGCAAAATTTTCAACAATATTCCTATGCTACATGTATGGTTATGAAGTGTAAGACCAGTGGACCAGTGCGCGGCTCCTCCACGCCGGCCCGCAGCCTCCACCAGCTGCTGCCTGGGCGGCGGAGGGCGGCTGGCGGCGGCGGCTGGCGGGGAAGGGACGCGGGCCGCCGCCGCCGCCGGTCTGGCCCCGCCGGGTGCTCAGCTGGCTCATGCAGGAGGCGCCTCTTAGACTTTACTTTCACTTGTATCATCATAAATATAAAATAGTTATTTTTATTATTATGCACAGCGTAACCTTATAGTAGGATCATCTAAAAATTAATTACCTCCATAACTGCGTGTCGACAGAGAATATTGTGCAGGAAACAATCCGGACTGGTAACACTACACCAGACTTAAGGCCATGTCGCCCGGGCTGTGTGTGGCCCCGTGACCGGCGGGGCGGGGCGGGCGGGGCGGGGTGCCCCACAGTAAGCCAAGAGAGGACAATGGGAAATTCTGAGCCGGGACAGGACATGGGTGGCTGGGAAGAGGACGTGACGGGGATGTGGAGGCGAGAGGAGGTTGAGGGCGGCGTCATCGGGGCGGCCTCCACTTGGGGAAGAGGGAGGAGAGCTCCCTGGCACACCGTCAACACTCACTCCCGCAGGACAAGGTGGTATCGGGAAGGCGCAGCCCCGGGCGTCGCGCGGTGAGGGTGCGGAAGTGGTTGGGAGATCCTGAGCACCAGGAAAAGATGGGGCAGCAGGTGGTGGGTGGGGAGCCTGCAGGGGGCGGGGCGGGGCGGGGCAGTTAGCACCTGCTTGGCGTATTATGCTGGGCTACAGTGGTAAGGGCGTTGGGGCCTCATGCACTAATTATGCTGTCAGCTGGGTGGTACACGTAGCCACTGCCGGGGCGGCCCCGCCTCGGCCCCGCGCCGCCCCGACCAGGGTAGAGGTGTGGCCGGTGTTTCATACACGGCAACAATACTGTGGGCGTGGGCGGGTGTGGGCGGCCGCTGGTGGGTGTGGCGGTCGTTGGAGGGTGTAGGCGGCCGCTGGCAGGTATAGGCGGCCGGTAGGGGTGTGGGCGGCAGGTGCCCAGTCTCGGCCAGCTCGCCAGTGGCCGGAAGCCCTACGCCGGTGAGGCGACGCAGTCCTCACAGCACCAGGACGCCAGCCCCCAGCGCTCGGGGCACGGCGAGAGGTCTCGGCCAGAGTAATAGAGAAACTCAGGTGTGGGTGGGATGTGATGGGGCTTGCCAGATGGGGCAGGGCGGGGCGGGGTCGGGGCTGTGGACTGCGAGCTGGATTGTGATCAGCGGACTGGGGCTGTGGATGGGCTGCGGGAGGCGGCTACGGGCTGCGGGCTATGGGGTCGCACAACAAACATAAACAACAAGGCATTAAGAGTGCGGCGTGCCCGAATAGGGAAGGCGCGACCGACAATGTGGGGCTCAGAGAGCCCCGAGGGGTGGGCGGCGGCGCCAGAGCCCGAGGCGAGGCAAGGCGGGGCGGGGCGGGGCGGGGCGGGGTGGGGCGGGCGGCGCGGGTCAAGAAGCAGCAACAAGTGAGGTACTCGCCTTGGGGTCACACGTCAGTGGAGCGTGAGGTGAGGGATGGTGACCGCGAGTGTATCACCACCTTATGGCCGTTTTTTGTGACGTAACCGTCGCTCTCGACCAGGACGGCCGTGTCCGCCTGCTTCAGCTCCTCTTGGGACTCTCCACCGGACAGGGACGATTGGTCCTTTTGCTGCCGGTGTCTGCGCCACGCCTGCTGGATCAGGCGGGCGCAGTACTCTTCCCGCTGCCTCCACAGCGTTGACGACACAGGCTCGTATCCCGGCCGGTCCTGCGGGGGCCCTACATCACCCATGTCGGCAGAGTCCTCTACGGGATTGCCCTTACGGGCAAAGAAGTCCTTGGTGAGGGCGTCGAGGACGTCCACACAAAACACCATGTCGCCCTTGCAGATGGTAATGTCCATTGACACAATTTTGTACTTGTTGGGCTTGTGAATCTGCAGCGGCGGCTCCAGGACGTCGAGGAAGTCTGAGACCTGTGAGAACACGATGTACTGGGTGCCCTTGGGGTCAAACTGCTGCCATATCTCGTAGTACATGTCGTAGTCGTCGTCTGTGAGACCTTCTTCTACATCTTCTGTGGCTTGTGAATAGTTTTCCAAGATGACGGCGATGTACATGTTGATCACGATGAGGAAACTGATCACCAGGTAGCCCAGCAGGTAAGCAATCCCAATGGCTTGGTTACCACAGTTACCAGGGTCACCCACCTCGGGGTTAGGCGGATCACAATCTTTCTCGTTCACAATCCCGCTCAGCACACTGTCCCACCCCGCTGATGTCATCATTTGGAACAAGAGGATGAAGGACTGAAAGAATGTCTCGAAGTTGTACACTGAGTCCAGTCCACCTGTGTGCTTCACGTTCATGAAGAAGGACATGCCGAATATAGCAAAGATGAACATGACAAGGAAAAGGAGGAGACAGATGTTGAAGAGCGCCGGCAGGGACATGGCCAGAGCGAAGAGCAGTGTTCGGATACCCTTGGCGCCCTTCACCAGACGCAGCACTCGCCCCACCTTGGCCACACGCACCACACGAAGCAGCGTAGGTGACACGAAGTACTTCTCGATGATATCCTTCAGCACCAGACCTGTGGGAGTCGAGCAGCAATGAGGGCCTGCTCTGAGGCGGCACGGGCATGGGGAGGCGAGGCACTAAGCATCTAAACAAGGCGACAGAGCACCAATGAAACGTGAATGGAGGTGAGAAAAGTGGGAGGTGACTAACACGATAGCACTGGGACCTGTCAAGAGAACTCACAAAGAATTAAGGAAACCTACACAAATATGTTGCACTTTAAGGGTAATACCATATATATATATATATATATATATATATTATAGTTAGGGAAAGGACATCAAAGGTGCTGAGAGAAACGCATGGAGGAAATGCCTACCTAGAAATATAAAGTCATGGGTGTATTAAGTATACGGCTGGAAGAGTTACAGGCGGACATAATATACATCTGGTGAGACTCAGAACATTTGGAAAGGAGGGCTGAGGAACCTGACAGTGTGGGGGAAGAATGCCTCAGCTCATGCGGGAACATTACTGAGAAAGGGAATGGAGAGTGAGAAACTAAGAGAACATCATGAAAAATTTACAAGACAAATAAAACCTGGACGGAGATGTTTGGGTACTGGAGAGGGGAGGTGAGGGGGGCGGGTGCGCGGGGTGGCGGCGGCCTGCCTCTGTGCTGAGGGGAAACATTGGGTGCGTCATGACTCATGGGGGATAAAGGACTCGGTGTTTGAGTGGTGAGTGGGTGACTAGGTGGACACTACTACGGGTGTCCAGGTGTCACCAGAGTGCTGTAAAAAACAACTTAGGTAACGTAAGAGGAGGAGGGGAAGAGGAGGAGGAGGTGGGGGGAGGGGAGGTGGCTGTCGCCTGCCTGCTTATTCCAGCCACCCCACCAAAACCTGGAATCTCCCTTCCCCATCCGGTTCCCAGTGTGGCCTGCCACAATTACCTCACCACTGCCTGGGTTGTCAATGTTACGTTACTTGTCTGAGCGTTACCTGTTCAGCGTGTATACACAAGGCAAAGAATACTGCATGGTAGT
>NC_059281.1:14527401-14562401 GCF_017591435.1 Portunus trituberculatus
ACACACACACACACACACACACACACACACACACACACACATTCTTCCCTTAACCTCTCTTTCCTATCCTACAAACAAATGAACAAACAAGACACCTGGGTAGCATCAATGGCGTCGTTCATAATCTGGATCCAGCCTTTCCACGTGGCCACCTGGAAGAGCGCCAGGTACGCCATGCCCACGTGGTCGAAGTGCACCTCGCTGTTCACCCAAGAATAGTTCATGATGTCGCACATTTGGTGGTCCGGCACGATCTCTGCGTTCAGCTTGTTTCCCTCTTCGTCAATACACTGTGAGGGAACGAGGCGAGAGGACAGTGAGTTGAGAGGGTTAAGAAAGGAAGGACAGAGATTAGATTGTTCTCTTCCTCAATGCAGTGTGGGGGAACGAGGCGGAGAGGACAGTGAGTTGAGAGGGTTAAGAAAGGAAGAACAGAGATTAGATTGTTTCGTCCTTCGTCAATGCACTGTTTGAGGGCGAGGGGAGAGGTGTACGGGTGTGTAAATGAGTGAGAGAATTGAGAGAAGTAAGATAGAGAGAATAAAGAGCAGGGAGATGAGATTGCCCTTGTTGTGAGGTGCATGAGGTGGTGTGAGGTGCATGAGTGTATAAAGAAAGGAGAGTGTGAAAAATGAGAGGGAGACTCACCTTGTGGTACCTTCCATTGAACAGCTGGACGCCCATGATGGCAAAGATGAGCCAGAAGATGAGACACACCAGCAGCACGTTCACGATGGAGGGAATGGCTCCCACCAAGGCGTTCACCACAACCTGCGGACCAGAAGACGTCACTGTTGTGCTCACCAGACACACACAAATACCAGTCTTCCTTTAATGTATAAGGACTGTGGCAAACTGGTGAAATAAAACGCAAGGGAGTAGTGTCAGCACGCACCCTCATGCCCTGCATCCTGGACAGGGCTCTCAGTGGCCTCAAGGCTCGCAGGGTTCTCATGGTCTTGAAAGCCTGAATCTTGCCTCCGCCAGCCAGCGTTGCCACAAGGTTGATCAGCGACACCTGCAACACAGCAATCAGTCACGACACGCCGGCCCGACACACACACACACACACACACACACACACACACACACACACACACACACACAAACAGTAATACAGAGTCACTCACCATCACAATGAGGAAGTCAAGCCAGCACCATGCGTTCGTGAAGTACTTGGCAAACCCGAGAGCGACCCACTTGATCAACATCTCAATGAAAAAGATGACGGTAAAGATGCGATCCATGTAGTAGAGGATATCCTGCAGCGCTGGCCGTCCCTTCAGATTGACGTCTTCCGCAGCCAGGGCCAGGGAGGACAGCAGAATCATGGTGATCACAGCAGTCTCAAAGTACTTGTTCTCAATCAGCTGGTAGGTCTTCAGCCGGAGGTGACCCCAGCCCTGCCAGAACGGGGATTCTGGGTCGCCCTGTGGGGAGGAGGCGGCGGTCAACACACGGCGCAAGACAAGGGAATAGACAAAAGACGAGCTGCTCTACGAAATCATGAGATATAGAGAAGAGAGGGAACACTAACTCATACATACGAGGCAGGCTATTAATGTGCATCCACCAGCTTATCCCTCCACTCTCTATTACTACAGGAGTGTGTCTCATCATTCCAGTCAAGGCTACACTGGAAGTTTCTGTAGTATAAAGAGTTCTAGTGATTGCATTTTGTCTCACGATAGCTATACCACGTTTAGGTGTCAATTATGAAGACTCTCCCTCTCCCCTCCCTCTCTCTCTCTCTCTCTCTCTCTCTCTCTCTCTCTCTCTCTCTCTCTTTTTCTCTCCAGCAGCTTACCGCACAAAAGGGCCATCTGGTGTAGCACGCCTCCTTGAAACAGTCGGAGGGATAGTCCAGGGCCGCGTCGCTTCCAGTATCCATGATGGGCCCCGCTCCCTGGCCATCGTCCTCTTCCAGCTCCCCCTCGTCGCCGCTCCCGCCGTGATCTGCAAAAATAACCACTTGTAGCACGCCCTTGTGGTGACCTACGGGGAGCTGGGGTGTCTGGTGCTGGGGTGGAGAGAGAGAGAGAGAGAGAGAGAGAGAGAGAGAGAGAGAGAGAGAGAGAGAGAGAGAGAGAGAGAGAGAGAGAAATAAAGTACCTTAGAGACATAGGGAGGGGAGGTAAGGGGAGACTGACAAGAGCATAGAGCAGTGAATGAATTTATAAGAAAATGTGCCTTAAAAAAAAAAAATAGAGAATAAAAGAACAGGTGCAAAAAAACGCAGGTAAGACTTAGGTGGCCCGTACAAAAAACACATGGGACATCATCATCATCATCAGCATCTCCTCCTGTCAGGCAGTCCCCCGTAGCACTGAGGAGGAGGAGGAGAGGAGGAGGAGGAGGAAGGAGACACTAAGAGAAGGGAAAGGAAGGTAGCGTTAGTGTCCTAGTCAGCGCCACCATTAGCAGGACACAGCAGGACACAGCATGGCACAGCAGGGCACAGCAGCAGCCAGCCACACCCAGCCACTGTTTGTCCTGTGTTCCTGTGGGCTGTGGTGGTTCCTTCACTCAACATCACTGAGGCATAAGCTTCACCACTAGTTATGTCTATATTCACCACCACCACCATCACCACCACTACTACTACTGCTTAATTCATCCACGTGACTGTCCCCACCCCCTCTGCTACTGTGTGATGAGTGTGTCTTCCGGTTCTTTTACTGCTGTGGTGATGACTGGTGGTGGTGGTGGTGGTGTAGTGGTGATGAGTGTGGTAGTGGTAGTGTTCGTACTCGTGGGAATTGAGTGTGTGGTGATGGTAGTGGTGGTGATGGAAGGTGCTGGTGATGGTAACTACTGTAGAGATGGTGGTGGTGATCATTAGTCTTATTACTATTATTATTATTATCATTATCATCATTATCATCATTATTATTATTATTATTATTATTATTATTATTGTCATTATCAGCAGTAGTAGTAAAGGTGATGGTGGTGGTAGTGTGGTGACGGTGGTGGTGAGCCAAGTGAGCAGAAAATTAAATAAAATATAATCTTAAACATGCAATGAGTGAGCAGCCTTGACCTCCTCTCTCTCTCTCTCTCTCTCTCTCTCTCTCTCTCTCTCTCTCTCTCTCTCTATCTATCTATCTATCTATCTATCTATCTATCTCACTGGCTGCTCACTCTTTCGGATGCTGCGTGGTGGCAAAACTGGAGGGAATGATGGAAAGAGGAGAGAGAAACTGGAGGAGGAGGAGGAGGAGGAGGAGGAGGAGGAGGAGGGGGTATGGGGAGGATAGCATGAAAAAACTGAACAACTGTCAATAGTGAAGGGAAGGAAGGGGAAGTGGGGAGATGATGGGGAAGAGAGGCAGACTGTTAATACTCTTGTGCCACCACGCAGCATGAGGTGAAGGGGAGGGTGGAAGGGGCGTCTTCACGGGTCTGGCCTCAACGCTTCACTGACAGACACACAGACAAAAACAGGTGACTCAGGTAATGCTTCAGTCACGCGGGAGGTTTGGAGTAACTCGAGGTCGGGGCGGGGCGGGGCGTGGAGGAGGAGGTCGTGGAGGTGGTGGGGGGAGATGAAATGAGGGAAAAGACTATAATCTACAAGCACTGAGGCGAGACGCGGAAGGTGTGTGAGCGGTGTTGGTGTGAGTGGTTAGCGGTGGTGGTGGAGGTGGATAGCAGCAGTGGTGGTGCTCGTGGCGGCAGCTGCGGCGGTGACAGATGGAAGGCAACGACAGCAGCGGCAGCAACAGCATCAACAGCATCACCCACCACCGCGGCATCCCACCCCGACACACCAGACGAACCTTGAAGCGTGTGTGTGAGTGTACGTGTACGTGTAAGTAGTGTGTGTGTATGTACGTGTCAGTGTGTACGTGTGCATGTACCCCTCCCCCTCTGTCCTTAAATCACTAGAGTACGTAACGAAAAACGAGGACAGAGTGCTGGTGAGAGTACCATCAAGACGCATACCATCGTCGAAGTCCTCCTTACTGGCATCTCTCTTCTCCTCTCCGTCGTCTACAGTCTCCGTCGAGCCCTTGTGACTCCCGCTGTCGCTTTTCAACTTTCGGTGCTGGTGCGAGCCGAGGGAGTTGTTGCTCAGAGCGTCCTCCTCCAGCCGCTTCGCCTTCTTGTTGTTCCCGTAGTCGTTCTCGATGATCGCCACGTCCCGGTTATCAATGGAGACCGAGTTCCCGATGTACTTCGTGTTGATCACCGTGTTGATGTTCTTCATCTTGCCGTCTGCGGGAGAGGGCACGTGCAGAGTAGGGGAAGATAGCCAGGGACGAGGTGAGGGAGTATGGGAGGATGTGTTGGCAAGTGTGGAAGATTGAACAGACGGGAAATGGGATGAAAAGATAGACATGAGAAAGTATTGGCAAGTGGACGATTGAGCAGACAGGGAATGGGGATAGAAAAAGAGAGACAAGGTGAGGAAGTGTTAGCAAGTGTGGAGGAATGAATGAGTAGGGAATGGTGAAAGAAAGGGACAAAAGAGAAGAATACGTTGTTAGTTAGTGGACAATATTGCTGTATGTGGGGCTAATACTAAAAGGAATGTGGCTATGTTCAATATACGTACAGATAAGTCCACAAAAGAGAGAGAGAGAGAGAGAGAGAGAGAGAGAGAGAGAGAGAGAGAGAGAGAGAGAGAGAGAGAGAGAGAGAGAGAGAGAGAGCGTATCAACAAAAGCCAGCGGTAAACATACTCTCACCAGGCAGATCGAAGCCGTCCATGGGGATGTCAACCTGCGTGTGATCTTTGGGAAGCTTCTTGTTGCCCGTCTGTCCGTCCATCAGAATGTCCTCCCTCCATGTCCCGTCCGTCTGGAACACGCCGCATCAACACTGTCTCACTACTCTAGCCACTGTCCCGTTGCTATCCTGGCTCTGCTCTACCTCTAGGCTCTACTCTCTCTGCTGCTGCTCTGTCTCTCCTCTATCTGTTCTATCCAGCTCTGCCGTTAGTCTACATACGTACACTACTTCAAGCTTCATGGCTGTTCTAGTCTTTCTTCTTACCTCAGTGCACGGTCATGTCTACTACAGCTTCTATTTTGCTCCTGTATTGCGTTCTAACGTTCTACTTTCTCTACTTCTACTCTTTATCGTTGTTTTCTGAACGGTAATGCTCTACGTGACTATGCTTTTGTTTCTAAATGCTGTAAAACTGACTACTACTTAAATTTACTCTTATATCTACGTAAAGAATTGATTTTTAAAAAGGTGCCGTGCGGTGCTTCATTAAAAAAATAATAATAGTTGCAAGCTGCGAGATCATTATGCAGACTAGTCAAAAAAGGAGAAAAAATCTAAAGTGCATAGTAATAGTAGTAAGTATCAAGTGGTCTATAGCTAGGACTGGACTATCTATCACTACCTCTCGCGTACCTCCTCTGCTTAGGTCTGTGCTACTGTATCATATGGTCGTATATTTCACGGGGTTACATACTAGAGGTGGGAGACTTAAGGAGTACTGCAAAGTGTCTCATATCACGGAAGGAGGAAAGAAGTGCAAGGGGAAAAAAGTGCGTATCGGGCAAGTAGAGGTGTGTGTGTGTGTGTGTGTGTGTGTGTGTGTGTGTGTGTGTGTGTGTGTGTGTGTGTGTGTGTGTGTGTGTGGATAACAAGAGTAGCCATTCTTGAATCAAGAGGAAATAGAAAAAAAATCGTGCATCAAGAAGTCTGCATTGAAGATGGTGGCTGAGAGAGAGAGAGAGAGAGAGAGAGAGAGAGAGAGAGAGAGAGAGAGAGAGAGAGAGAGAGAGAGAGAGAGAGAGAGAGAGATGGCAGTGGCGGTGGCGGTAGCGATAACCGTGTGGTGAGTGACAGAGAGTGGCAGTGACAGTATCAAGTAAAAAAGGAAAGGAAAAGAATGGCAGTGAGCAGTATAGCGGCAGCAGCAGCAGCGGCGGCGGCGGCGGTGGTGGAGGTGGTGGCAGTGGTGGTGGCGTTCGGTGTTGCGGCAATGCGGGGGAAAGGGGAGGCCCACCTGGTGTTTGGTCGCTTATTTGATTGGTCAGCTTAGCCCGCACGTGCTTCAGGCCATTGAGCACCGTGCGCTTCACCCACGCCTTGAAGCGGGCGATGCGGTCGAAAGCCTCAGCCAGCTTGTTGGTGTCGCCGTCAGAGGGAGGCGCCGAAAGGTTGGAGGCGCCGAAGCTGCTCAGCAGAAGAGCCAGGAAGAGGTTGAGTACCTGTGAGGGGAGATTGTGTGAGGAGAGGGGAGAGGGGTGAGGGTGTGTGAACTGGTGTGAGGGTAAGGTAACACTGTATTCTAATCTTTTACACGTTATTTCTTAGTCTCGTTCCTAATCTTTAAATTCATTCTTTGAACTCTTTCTTCCTGCATCACTGTGAAATTGTCTCAAAACTTCACAGAAATTTTAATCCCTCTTTTTATCAGCCATACAACACTAAAACTTAAATCAGTCTTAGTTGCTCCTTTTTTTTCCTTTCTTTCCCCTTGCGTCACAACCAGATCATCCCTAAACCTCGCACACTTCTTATTTACTCTCTCCTATCCATTCCACAACTCCCTTTCCTTCTTTTCTCTCTCACTACCTGCACTATTTTCTTCTCTACGCTCAGTGTCACATCTCACCTGCTCACCCCCTCGCCTGCCAGTCTCACTCACCACCAAGTTTCCGATGATGACGGTGGCCATAAAGAAGGGGATGCAGGAGAGGTCACACACCACCATACAGTCCCACATACTCTCGATCCACTCCCCGCACAGCACACGGAACACGATCATGAACGAGTGCATGAAATCTGTGAAGTTCCACCGCGGCAGTTGACCGTCAGGGTTGGGAGGGAACATCATTACGTTTTCTGTGGAGGAAGAGGAGGCAAGCATGTAGAAGGTGACGTTGTAGTAGTAGTAGTAGTAGTAGTAGTAGTAGTAGTAGTAGTAGTAGTAGTAGTAGTAGTAGTAGTAGTAGTAGCAGCAGTAGCAGCAGCAGTAGTAGTAGTAGTAGTAGTACTAGTAGTAGTAGCAGTAGTAGTAGTAGTAGCAGTCATAAACCCCAGTTACAGCATCCACGGTAGACTTCAACCAAACGAGCCACACATTCTCTACAGCTTCACCCAACAATCACACTTGGCTGGGAGGCGAAAGGAGCGTACGTAGCAATATGAACAATTAGCCTACAGAGCAACACCAACACAACACCAACACATACGCACCTGTGTAGTTTTTGCCGAAGAGCTGCATACCCATGACGGCAAAGATGAAGATGATGATGCACAACACGAAGGTGAGGTTACCCAGGGCGCCCACCGTCTTCCCCATGATGGAGATAAGCAGGTTGAGCGTGGGCCAAGACTTAGCCAGCTTGAACACTCGAAGCTGGGGGAGGGACGGGGGGTTATGGTCGCTGTGGTGGGTGATGACTGCAAGACACACACACACACACACACACACACACACACACACACACACACACACACACACACAAAGCACGAATGATCAAATGAAGAGACACACAGTCAGACATACCCATCACCCTCTCAGTAATACCAACAGTTAAAAAATCTCGATAATAAGCGAAATGTAAAACAAAAACTGCCCCAAATTGGACCCCATCCATTGCTTCTAGTGCTGTGAAATTTTGCATACCCTAGTGAAAGAGTTTTAAGGGAGGGTAAGTGAATGCTAGAGAAGATTAGGAGAGGACTGAGAGAAGCACTGACCAGCCTGAAAGATCGGAGGACGGAGAGGCCGGAGACGTTGGCGAGGCCCAGCTCGAGGAGGGAGAGAAACACGATGATGAAGTCGAAAATGTTCCAGCCCTCCTGCAGGTAGTACTTAGGACTCATGGCGATGATCTTGAGGAAACACTCGATGCTGAATGTCGCCGTGAAGAACTGTGGCAGGGAAATGGAAGAAGGAGGGAGGTTAAAGTTTGAAATAGTGATACCTGAATGGAGAAACAGAGAAAAAGGCTGGGGTGAATCAAGACGAAAGGTGATAGAAAGAATACAATAAAGACGAGGAAGTAAAGGAAAAAAAAAGTATGAGGCACGAATAATGAAAAAAAGACACAACCCACAAGACAAAGACTGACTGAGTTTAAAAGAAAGATAACAAAAAAAAAAAAAAAAAAAAAGAGCGGCTTGGACACGAAGGAAGACAAACAACACGGAAAGGAAAGTAATTTGTATCTGAGGAAAGGAATAAGAACTGAGACTTGTCCATGAGCCGCAGGACGAGATGAAGGCAACACGAGTGGAGCAAAAATACCAATACACACTCACCAGACTCGTCCATGGCAAGCAGATCACCACACAGGGGCGAGAGTAGCGTGAGGGGGAAGAATGTGAGGCAGAGACATGGCTGGACAGAGACTTGCTGCTAGTTTTGGTGGGACTGACGGGGACTGAGGGAGAAGGAGATGGAGTGAAGGAATAGGGGAGGGAAGAGGGAAGTGGGAGGAGTGGAGAGGGAGGGCAAAGCAAGGGAGTCCTGGTACTCACGTAGTTTCCCATCTTGAGGAAGTGGTCGAAGCTGCAGTTCATGCCGTAGTGGTCCATAGCCATGAAGAGCGTGTTGACGACGATACACAGCGTGATGAACAGCTCCACGAACGGGTCGAACACCAGCAGCTCCACCAGCTTGGCAAACTTATTCCAAACCGAACAACAGTCCCACACACAAAAGAGGTCTATGCATTTCAGCAAATATTCTAATAGCTTTTTCTTGAGTTTTTCCTTAAAGGATTCTTCCTCCTCTTCTGCGGAGAAATAATAGATAGAAACTATAAAATGTGTTAGTAATGGATCTCGGACCCTGGAGGAGGACGGCACAGCAACTAGTGTCTACAAGGGGCGGGCGGGGCGCGTCACCTGAGGGCCTGTTGCACCCTTGCGGCACAGGCTTGCCCCGTCCTTGAGGAGCCTTGGCAGTGACTAAGCGTGAGGAAGGTGACGGGCCCCGACCTACACAGACACAGACAAGCTCCGAGAGGGGGATCCGGGGGTTGGAGAGAGTAAAGAAATGAAGAGTTAGTCAAAATATCAGACAAGTTAAAGACACTGTGCCTCCATCCTCTGGTCGCGCTGCTGGGGGAAAGAATTAAGCTTTATCGCCAACAGGCTGGGTTAGTGACCTCACCCTTGCCTACGCACACTGCCCTACACTTCAGTCCTACCCACTGAATACCAACACAACACTTCACGAGACTCCTTTACTAATTATCAGAGAGTGAGAACATCTTGAATCACTTAAAGTCTGAGAAGCAAATGTGAGATGGTGAAAAAATAGGAAAATTCTTTGAAAAGCGTCACCGGCCTTGGCAAGACTTGGTTCATACGGAGGCGGCCCGGCGGCGGTGAGAAGAGAGTGAGGCGACAGTGAGTGAGTGCTTCGCCAGCCGACCCAGACTGGAGGGAGGTGCGTCAGTGTAAACAGAGCAAGAGAAGAATTTTAGTCTGCCACACTCACCACGAGGCCGTGTGTATGTGTGTGTGTGTGTGTGTGTGTGTGTGTGTGTGTGTGTGTGTGTGTGTGTGTGTGTGTGTGTGTGTGTGGTGCAGGGGCAGGCCAGGTGGTGATGGCGGCAGCGGCGGTGGTGAGACAGGCTGCTGCTGGTGGCGGTGGTGATGCAGTTCTCTGGCAGGGCGTCCTGTCTGCCTGTTTAAGATCCCCCTCTGCGTCACAGCCCCCAACCCATGCCCCGGACACCCCAGCCACCATCACTGATCGCGACACACCGGGGCTGGGGGCTGGGGGCGGGGCATGGGTGAGGGGCAGCACACACACAAAGTTACCTGGTTGGTCTGTGTTCTTAGCGTTCTGTCATCTCACCAGGAAAGTCAAATTCGCATTGGTGTTTTACGACTGGCGATGCTGAATGCTGATCAAAATGTATCACTCGTATATTGACAACTCCAATAACTTCATCTGGTGAGTGTTATAATTGCTGCTATCTTCATTTTTATTCATAATTCCCATTGAATCCAGAATAATTTTTTGATCAGTTATTTATTTTTTTTTTCGTCAGACACCAAAACGTTTAAGAATACAGACCTTTATGACAAGCCAGCACCACCTCCCCTTCCCAACACTGAGCCCTGCCGCCAGAGAGCCTCACGAGAAGGGCACCTGGACATACAGAGGCACAGAGACGGGGAGGAGAGCCACGTGGGGAGGCGTTTAACCCATTTCCGTAAGCATGCACAAGTCTGTCACTCGTGCAGGCTGCAGGCATCAGGCAGGCACACAGACACAAGACAGACCATGCACGTATTATGACCATGGATAATACCCTTCCCCGCACACCCAAGACTGAGAGAATGTGTGGCGGGGAGAAGGAGGTGGAGGAGGAGGAGGAGGAAATAGGTGGCTGTTGGGAAGGAAGACTTGTGAGAGGAGGAAAGGAGGAGGGAGGGAGAAAGGGATATTGTAGTGGAGAAAATGATGTTATTACTCTTATACATTATTCTATGCGTAGACTAAGAGAAAGAGAACACAAGAGGAATCAGTTTAACTCACTAAACATAAAAGAAACACCCCTGATTGCATATTACTTTGAGATACGTGAGGGAAAGTACAAGGCGTGACTATTAAAACATATACTGTGCTAATAATTCGTGATAGGAGAGGTGGTGAGTCTGTTCCCGCTACGCTGCTGCCCTGACTGACACAGAGCACAGGGAGGGAGAGGAGGGAAGGCTCGTGAGATGAAGAAAAGTAAAAGACAGAGGAAAGAGATCAAAACTACAGATTAATAGTGGTATTTATGTCCCCTTTTTTAAATTCTATGAGTGCGTGCAAGATTTATCAGCGGTGAGTGAGCGAGAGAGAGAAAAAAAGGAGAGAGAGGGAGAGAGATATGCTACAGTGATGGTGATGATAGTGATTAAAAAGTGACGGTAAGCAGGTGGTGATAGTGAAAATAGTGGTGTTAGCCAGTGAATAGTGAATAGTGATCAGCGTGCTGGACAAATATGCTCATGACACACACACACACACACACACACACACACACACACACACACACACACACACACACACACACAATTTTCTCTCCAAGGTAGCGATGTAGGAGAGAAAACATGTACGTGTATATGTGTATGTGTGTGTGTGTGTGTGTGTGTGTGTGTGTGTGTGTGTGTGTGTGGAGGTGTGTGGTGGGGAGGTGTGGTGGGAAAGGAATAAATCACATCGTACGCACCCTCATCATCTACTACTGTCAGGTTGATGTTGTAGTGGTAGAGGCGGTGGAGGTAGTGGTGGTGGTAGTGGAGGATAAGGTGGAGGTAGAATAGGAGGAGGAGGAGGAGGAGGAGGAGGAGGAGGAGGAGGAGGAGGAGGAGAACAAGGATTAGACAAGACAGATCGTTAATTTTTGTAAGCTAAGAAACTACTGGGTAAAAATTTGCTGGTTGAAGAAGAAGAAGAAGAAGAAGAAGAAGAAGAAGAAGAAGAAAGTGATAAAACAGGGAAAGAGAGAGAGAAAAGTAGAAATGAATAAATGAATAGGAGTAGTAGTAGTAGTAGTAGTAGTAGTAGTAGTAGTAGTAGTAGTAATAGAAGTAGTAGTAGACCAGCAGGAGGTTTACTTTACATAACACTGCTTATCATTACTCCATAACAAAAAACAGAAATAACAAGAACAAGAACAAAGATAAAGACAAGGACAAGAACAGCAAAATAACAAGGACAATAAGAGCTGAAAGATTAAAACACACACACACACACACACACACACAGGAACAAGATGCAGTAAAAAAGACAAAAACACAAAAACACACAAAAAAACACACAAAACACGGTTGAAGGCCTAAATATTTATGTAGCACTAGGAGGCCTATGCAAACAAACATACATACATACATACACTAGCGCCCTCAGCACACCAACCGATACAGAGACGGGGCTAAGTGCTACAAAACAAGTATTACTCAACCACACACACACACACACACACACACACACACACACACACACACACACGCTACCAAACTAATACTACACTAACAGCTAATACCCTACAGTCAACACTACGAGGTAAGACAAGGACCCAACACGGAAGGGCAGGCTGAGGGCGGCTAGGAGGTTGCTGTGGCGGGCCAGAGCAAGGGGCAACGGAGAGGGCTGACTATGACACTTACCACCGTGATCACTTGCTCTGCTCATTCTGCCTGCTGCGTTCACTGCCGCCTGCTCAATGATGTCCTGCAGCACCCGCACGTCTGGGGAAGGTCAAGGTAGGTCAGGGGAGGTTAAAAGAAGGTTGGAAAGGTCAGTATGAGGGTTTAGAGTGTCAAGGAAGGTTAGAATAGAGTTTAAAACTATTATGAGAGGTTTAGAAAATTAAGATAGGATTTAAGACTATTATGGTAGGTCAAGAAGGTTAAGAGAATGTTAGGAAGGTAAGTTAAGGTGAAAAGAAGGTCAGGAATGTTAATAAATGTTTAAGGATGGTTAAAGTAAGGTCAGAGAAGGCCAAAGAAAGGTAAAAAAGGATCAAAGGAAATATGAAGGCATGAAAAAAGTAAAAAATAATGTCATAGTTAGTTTGAACGCTTTAGTTTACTTTTCTTTTAATTTCTTGCTGTGAGAGAATGGATGAAACAATATATTAGAGATTTTTACTTGTATTTTATGTTTTTCTTTTCTAAGTTGAGAGAAATTGGAAGTAGAAAAGAAAAGAAAGAAATTAACTTGCAAACACTCACACACACACACACACACACACACACACACACACACACACACACACACACACACACACACACACATGAAAGAGAAAAAAACAAAGACTCACCATACCACAACACTCACACACTCAACACACCTAACCACACTCAAATACACTCAAACAAACTCAAACACACACAACACAGCCAATCCAACACTATCCACACCCACCACACACCCATCCTTAGTCCCTCCCACACACACACACATCCCGTCCCACACACACACCTCCCTCCTCACATCCCTAATCCACCACACACCCTATTACCTATACCTACCACACACCCATCTCCTCCACACACCAACTCTGTCCCTCTCACACCTCCATCCACCACCACACACTCGACTCGCATGTCCATCACTGTCCCTCCAGCACCTCTACCCTCCACCACACACCAGTCCCCTCCACACACCATCCCTGTCCCTCTCACGCCTCCATCCACCACACACCCACCTCGCATATCCACCACCGTCTGCTTCTGGATGGGATCAATGAACGGGTTGGCGTCAGGATTCTTGAGTTTCAGCGCCAGCATGTCATCAGAGTCCTCCTGAAAGACAAGGCAGCGTTACCCTTCGTCAGCCCTCCGTCAGGCACCCCGACGCCGCGGGAGGCCGGGGAGGAGGAGGAGGAGGAGGAGAAGGAGGAGGAGGAAGAGGAGGAGAAGGAGGTGGGTTAGGTGATGTTGGTTTAGATAAAATGGGTGAAATTTGTACGTGAGGGTACCAGAGAGAGAGAGAGAGAGAGAGAGAGAGAGAGAGAGAGAGAGAGAGAGAGAGAGAGAGAGAGAGAGAGAGAGAGAGAGAGAGAGAGAGAGAGAGAGAGAGAGAGGCGGTACATTGAATAAGATTAATGCGTTAAAAAAAGAAATATACGAGAAAAAATAAAAGAATGGCACTTCTATAACAATAAACGAAAAGGGAAGATGAAAACCCTTAGACTTTTTTTACGAGGGAGAGAAATTAGAACCATCGTAATTTGAGAAAAAAAAAAATAAATAAACAGAATGAAAAAAAATAAAAACTTCCTCTTGAGATAAATAAACAGAATAAAAGGGAGAGAAATTAGAACAAGAACACATCACCATTATAATATTTTCCCATTTAAGTAAAAAATAAACAAATAAAAAATAAATAAGGCAGAAAACTAACATATTTTAAAAGACTTTCATTTCAGGTTATGACATCAATCTTAATATCGAGGAAGAGGGACGGAAGGGGGAGGGAGGGGAGGGACGGAGGGGTGGACCGGATTGGGAGGCAGAGGGAGGAGGAGGACGACGAGGAGGAGGAGGAGGAGGAGGAGGAGGAGGAGGAAGAATGAGATGAATGCTCGGGGAAGAACAGTAAATCGTATCGCACAATCACCATTCCAGCGCATCACACTAAAGGAGGAGGAGGAGGAGGAGGAGGAGGAGGAGGAGGAGGAGGAGGAGGACGAGGAGGAGGAGGAGGAGGAGAAAGAGGAGGAGGAATATACCTTGAGGACAATGAACGGGACGCTTGGAGAGGTAACGGGGAAGAAAAAGGAAGAGGAGGAGGAGGAGGAGGAGGAGGAGGAGGAGGAGGAGGAAATCAGAAAGGATGAATGCAAATAAAAAAAAGATAATAGTAATAATACAATAAATCAATCAATCAAGTGAACTCCATTGATATAGTGAAGTGATTTACTAAAAGCACAAATCGCTCTTGAGTCTTATAAGGGAGGTCGTGGTGGTGGTCGTGGTGGTGGTGGTGGTGGTGGTGGTGGTGGTGGTGGTGGCGGTGGTGGTGGTGGTGGTGGTGGTGGTGGTGAGGAGCTGAATAGGATTGCAAGTGCGTAGCGTCTGATGGTGGTGGTGGTGGTGGTGGTGGTGGTGAGGAGGAGGAGGAGGAGGAGGAGGAGGAGGAGGAGGAGGAGGAGGAGGAGGAGGAGGAGGAGGAGGAGGAGGAGGAGGATATGTGAATGACAGTAAGCATACGTGTGTGTGGATGCAAAGGTGTGAATGAAATGGATGGTCGCCCACACACACACACACACACACACACACACACACACACACACACACACACACACACACACACACACACACACACACACACACACACACACACACACACACACACACACACACACACACACACATTCACCATGAGTGCTTAATAAAGTTGCGTGGAGGAGCGGCAATGCTTGGAGGGGTGGTGGGGGAATGGAGAGGGAGAGGGGGGGAGGGATGGAGGAAGGAGATAAAGGCAAGAGGGAGAGAAAGGAGAGAAGAGAACTGTCGACAAGAGGATGGAGGAGGGAAGTAGAGAGGCGGGATTGGAGGAAAGAGGGAAGATAGGTAGGAAAGGAAGGGAAATGGAGGAGGAGGAGGAGGAGGAGAAGAAAAAGTAAGGAGAAATACGTGAGAGAAAGACGAAGAGAAGGTGGTTAGGAAAGAAGGACAATGAAATAGAGAAAAAAATGGGAGGAGGAGGAGGAGGAGGAGGAGGAGGAGGAGGATTCAAAGATGGGCGGCACTCCTTTCACGTGGTCAGCTGAGTAGATACCCACACAGATGCACATCACCACCCACACGCCCACGCCCACACCCTCACCCTCGTGGCTCGCCCTGCACGTGGTGGTCAGGTCAGGGCGTGGTGACCTCTGCCTTGAACCAGCTGACCCGCGAGGAGGAGGAGGAGGAGGAGGAGGAGGAGGAGGAGGAGGAGGAGGAGGAGGAGGAGAAGGAATGGGAAGATGACTTGACAATGAGATGGTGAAGCAAATGATGGTGTTGTCGGTGGTTGTGGTGGTGATATGGGCGTCGCATGCTGTGTAGGCGGTGACTGGTGGGAGAAGAGGGTAATTAGACAGACAGACAGACACAGACAGACACAGACAGACAGCCAAGAGGTGACTTACGACAACGTTCTCTTTGGACCTTGCGAGCGGCGTGGCCTGGGCCGACTAGCGGGGAGAGGGAGAAAAAGAGAGTCTTAGCGCATCCTTGTCTCTGAATCGACTCGCGGAAGTGTCCTCTGTAGGGGCGGCGGTGTGTTGTGGCTGCTGGGGCGCCCTACACAGGTGTCAGTGGGGCAGCAGGGATGTGAAAAGGCGCCCTGTGTGTCTCCGGTCTGTGCGTGTTGGTTTAAATGGTCTGTGTTGGTTTGTTAAGGTTTGCTGTGGCGTGTGGGTGTGGGTGTGTGTGTAGGGGACAGGGGTGTGGTGTTAAAGGGAGCTTGGTGTGTACTAGACTTCTTTCACTGGGTGTTTGTTCTGCAGGGGATGTTTAGAGAGCTTTAGTGTCATTAGAGGGGTGATGGGGTGTTTGGGGAGTGATCTGGTGAGGCAGGGAAGGGCATTTAAGTGTTATGGAAATATAATAGTAAATATTTTAGTTTTAGTGTTATATAGCAAAGGTTTTCTATTTATTTGTCAATGATGTGTTTGGTTAGTCATGGCTGAGTTGTTTGGAGGGGATGTGGGAGATGTGGATAGTGTGTGGGTAGCGTGTGGAGGAGCGGGAATGTGTCATGTGGTTGTAATGAAGTGGATTATAAATTTCTGTGGTGTTGGAGTGGGTTGATGGATGAATGAATGGATGGAATGTAGGAGATGGATATTTGTGTGTGTGTGTGTGTGGAGGGGAATGGGGCGGGTCTGGGAGTATGTACATGGGAAGAGGTGCGTTCTGGTGTGTGGTATATGGTGTGTGTGGAGGTGGATTGTGGTGTGCGTGAGTGATCTGTGCCGTGTGTGTGTGTGTGTGTGTGTGTGTGTGTGTGTGTGTGTGTGTGTGTGTGTGTGTGTGTGTGTGTGTGTGCGTGCGCTGAGCTACAAACCAATGATGTGCGACTTTGGTGTGTGGTTGTGGGGTGTGGGTGTGTTCGATGTGGGTGCGACGCCGCCCACACCAGGAGCCTCACCCAGCCTGCAACGCCCGCCCATGAACCGGTGTCTTAAAAATGCCTCTCTCTGTCTTTTCCTTTCTTTACGTTACTTATGTATACTTATCGTGCATCTGACAACTCCTACGCGTTGACACCCCAAATCTCATATAACTCTAACACTTTCCTTCGTGTAGCGCTTTCCAACACGCCTCAAACACGTCTAAACAAAAGAACATCATGTATTACCTCCGCTGCACGCCGCCAGGGGATTGAGTCTCCCTCTAGCGGGGCGGGGCGGGGCGGCGGGACGGGGCGGGACAGGCTGGGTCTCTTATTTTCTACAGCCCGCTTGCCCCTACAAAAGGCTCCGTGGATACCCGTGAAAAGCCGTTGGTGTTGGGTGGAGCTGGGTGGAGGTGTGGCTTCTGTGGTGTTGATGTGTGGTACTGGTGTCTGTGCTGGTGGTGGTGGTGGTGGTGCTAGGTGTGGTGTGGTGTGGGGTGTGGTGTGTGTGCCTACGTGGGTGTGGGGGGGTGGCGGCGAGACAGGAGGAAGGCTGAAGGGAGGGAGTCAACAGGCGGAACTCGAGAGAGAGAACAGGAGAGAATCAGAAGCTTATGTTCGTGTGTAAGAGAGAGAGAGAGAGAGAGAGAGAGAGAGAGAGAGAGAGAGAGAGAGAGAGAGAGAGAGAGAGAGAGAGAGAGAGAGAGAGTCAGTCAGTCATGAAGAGGAGCAAGAGGAGGAGGAGGGGCAGCAGGGGGATGGATGAGGAACAACACGATAGTCGAGACCTACTTACAGCGTCCTTGTCGATATACTCAAGGGTGATATCTGGCCCAAAGATCTCACGAATGATGTTATCTATCACCTCGTCTTCTTTCCTGCGCATTGCCTCGCCCTCCGGCCTCAACGGGAGCATCTGGAGCATGTTATTGTCCAGCTAAGGGGGGCACAAACGGTACAGTTCTTAGCATCCCGCGACGCCCGCACCACAGGAGGCCCCGCGGACCTCAGCCACTCTTTACACTTTGCCACGCCCCTCATCGGCCCCGCCCCGCCTACAGCCCCGCCGGGTATCACGGGGAAACTACTGACTTGGGACATGCTGGGGCCCTTAAGGCTTTCCCAGGGCACGTCTGTTACAAGAGGCCCCGTATTCAGAAACGCTTTGCTCTCTCACCACGACTATTTTCAAAGGCCACAGAGATGATTAGCGGGATTCTCAAGAGTGCTTCTCGTGCTAATAATGCAGAAATCTTGTTAATCTGTCCCTCCAAGCGTAAAAAAACACCCTTAAAAACCCGTGCCACTTCAAGCAGAGCCTTTTGAAAGTAGTGGCGGCGGCGCAGGAGTGTTTCAGCATAGGGTCCACAGTGAGGAGCAACAGTGACAGGGACAGGTAGGCGACACCAGCACCAGCGTAACCAAGAGGCCATCTGAGGCAGGGAAGTGTTGTGAGTGATTCAAGTCTCAAGGACACTCGCAGGCGCCCCTGGAGCTGGCCTGTATGCGCGTGACGACCCTCGGGGCATAAACAATGGCTGACGTCCGGTAGGGGGCTGACAAACACATAATGAACTTCAATGTCACACAGAGAAAATGCGAATGACGCCCTTTCACATCATGACCATCCACCCTGCACTTAGCCTACCTCAGCGTCCTGGTGAAGGGGAGGGAAGGGTGACAAGCCTGACCTCTCCTGACCTGACCTAGCCTGAGGAAGGGGCGGAGGGGGGAGGGCGGAAAGGAAGGAAGGAAGGAAAGGAAGGAAACATAGGTAAACATACTCCGCTACAGGCATAGATGGTAGACTGACCTTTGCTTATCCTACTGGTTTGGCTGAGAGGGACAGAGAACAGAGAGACAGGGAGATAGAGAGATACGGAATGGTGTGACACGAGGAGAGAGAAAGAGAGACACAGATAAAGAGAAAGAAAAAGAGAGATGGAGAGAGAGAGAGAGAGAGAGAGAGAGAAGAGAAATAGTGTAAACCCAAAGGCTCACACTGCACCATTACGAAGGGAGTCACCAAGCTGTCTGTCATGGCCGCTGGTGACGGAAGCTGAATCCACACAGGTGCTATAGGATGGTGAGCGAGTGAGGGAGGCGGCGTGCGGGGGTGTGGCGAGGATGGGGTGAGGTGAGGTGAGGTGCAGATGAGGGGGGTGGAGAGACGAGGGCGCTGGGGGGGCATGGAGGGGAGAATGTGGTGTTTGGATCTAGGGAGGTGAGGGGCGGGATGTTGGGGTGTTTGGGTGTTGGGGTGTAGGAGTGTAGGGGTGAGGGGGGGCGTCATTGCCTTGTTCTCATGACCTTGTTCTTTGCTGTGAGTTGGTGAGTCATGAGGGGAAGGCGTGTGGGGGTGTCAGGGAAGGGGAGAGGGAAAGGGAGAGAGGAGGGAAAGGGAGGGGAGGGAGGGGAGGGAAGGGGCACGCACGCTGCTGGGGGGGGGGTAGGGCAAGGGAAAGTTGCTCTCATAGGCACTCACTCGCTCGCTCGCTCGCTCACACACACACACACACACACACACACACACACACACACACACACACACACACAACAAGGAAAGAAAGATATTTCTTTCCTCTCTCTCTCTCTCTCTCTCTCTCTCTCTCTCTCTCTCTCTCTCTCTCTCCCCAACACACACACACACACACACACACACACACACACACACACACACACACACACATACACACACATAGTGGGAAAGGGGAGGGGGAAATTATTCTACTTTAGTCATTATGAGTTGAGGGGAGTTTGGGTGTGGGGTGGGAGAGGGGAGGGTGAGGGAGGGGCAGGGGAGGGAGGGAGGGAGGGCAGGGGACACACACCTCGGGCGGGAGGGAGGTGTTCATATTGCGGGGGGATCTGTTGAGCAGCTTGGAGGCCTTGGTGGTGGGCGGCTTGCCGTTGAGGAGGTCCCCGTGGGAGGTGTAGGAGACGCGGGACATGTGGGAGGTGTAGGAGTTGTGTCGGGACCCCAGGGTGGTGTACACAGGCACGATGATGGCGCCGTTCTCCTCGCTCATGGGCGTCACGGCGTTGGAGTCGTCGGCGTAGGGCAGGTGTTCCATGGCGTCCATGTACGTGGACAGCACCAGGGGCTTGCGGTCCCCGAAGCGGCGGCCGTTGGTGGTGCGCCACGTGCACTGGTGGCTGCCGCGAGACCCTCGGCGGGGGTTGTAGGGCGACCCCGGCAGGCTGATGCTCGCCTGCAACGAGACCGGCCTCAGGGGGTGCCGGGGGCCGCCCACCTGCTCCCTATGTGCGGGGAGGGGGTCCCACCTGCGGGGTTTGTGAGGGGGAGGGAGGGGAAAGCTTCCGTCGGGAGGGGAAGGGTGTGAGGGAGCCGCTCACTCGGCCACTCCTGTGTCGCCGTCGCCGTCATTAAAACAACAACAACAGCGTGAGAGAAAAGAAATAAGCGGTGAGAAAGCGGTGCAAGGAGCTAACCGTGCTGTGCTGGGCGGCGGGGCGAGGGCGAGGCGGGGCCGGGGTTCTGGCCGCCCCGTCCCGCCCTGCCCCGCCAGGCTGAGGCGCCGTCAGAGGCGCAACGTGAGTGACCTGCGGGAGAGGCGGGAGGAAGGAGAGAGAGGCGAGAGAGAGGGTTTAGCAGGAGACAGGACAATGGCCCGGCGCCGCACCCTCTGGCGGGGCGGGCGGCGCCGCGGGCCACACTGCTCTATACACCTACTCTCCCTGGACACTCCTACACCCGATGCCGCTACTCTACCAGCACCTCCTCCTCGGGGCACCACTACACTCTACACCTGGACTACACCCACACGTCCAGCAGGGATGGACGCCACGCGGGCACACACAGACACACACAGACGCTACACTACACTGGGCACCATCACACCACGGCGCCACTCACAGAGGAACACAGATCTACAAGTGTAGGGGAGGGGGGACACATCACACCACTGCTACAACACACCAAGCTGCTGCTTCTGCTGCTGCTGCTGCTGCTGCGTCACCAGGGAAGGAAGGGAGGGAGCCATGCAGGAACCCGAGTCCCCTGCTGACCTACACACAGTGCTTCGCTGAGCCTCGCCAGTCAGTGATCCAGCAGATCTACTACCTCGCCCTACCCTGCACCCTGAGCCTCCGTGGTGGTGTGTGTTCCCCGGGTACCCACAGGGGGCAGGGGAGACAGCATCCCACAGAGGCTCAGGGGCGGCTCACTGGCGCACACTTCATTGCCGCCCTAGAGTGCTCGAGAGTCGTGGCTACTACACTGACCACTGACCACTGACCACACCGCCACTGACTGCAAGGCCTCGCGTGTGGTGTGCACTGTGCTGGTGGATCACTGCGACTTGCTACAAGGGCAGGGGACGGGGGTAAGGGCTGGGAGAGGGGCGTGGCGTGGCGGGGGCGGGACGGGGCAGGGTGTGGTACAGACTAGACACAGCTTGCACGCGGATGCAAGGATACAGATACAGAGGGAGACATTGAACACAGACACACACGCTACAGACTGTCAATGCAAGACACACGGAGGCGATTCTGAAAGTTAAGTCACACTGAGGGACAAAGGAGAGGTCTTTGCGAATAGTGGCACACGAGGGAGAGACAAATACAGGTACTTTTAATTAGCATCCATCTACGGAGGGGTGACAGGGAGCAAGACAACACTGAACAGCTACCGTTACTGCATTCTCAAGGGAGGAGGCACAAGAGTGGCTCTGAAACTGACATCGATATAAAAAAATGAAGTTATTGAGAAGTTAAATCTTAACCAACTGGGGAGGACACAGTGAAGACTCTGAAATTCAAGGGCAGTGAAGAGATAAAACACACACTGAAACTTCTTGATATAAAAACAGACATTACTGAATGTTGTACTTGTGACGGAAGGAGAGAGGGAGTGTGGGGGGGTTAGAAAATTAACTCTGAAATTCATAAGGGTGGATATAGTAAGTAGTAACATTATAAACTCACATTACACTAATAAGAACAGCTGGGAAATATCTACTTGTCAGCACATTGATAAGGGGGAGAGGGGACACGGTAATAAGGGTTCTGAAATATCAAAGTACATTCAGTAGAGTGAGCGTAGGACATGTAATACTTCTGAAAAGACTAATACAGAGTTGAAATCACAGTCATCATCATCATCAGGAGGAGGCAAAACATGGTAAAGATCAAGAATACACAAAGAGGAGCAGAGAGAGAGAGAGAGAGAGAGAGAGAGAGAGAGAGAGAGAGAGAGAGAGAGAGAGAGAGAGAGAGAGAGAGAGAGATACTAAAAAGGAAATACAGATTAAGATGACGGAGGAGAGAAAGACAAACGAGGCAAATTACACGATATGAATAAATAAACAAAGATATGAAAAACACAAACAACCAACCAACCGGCCAGGAACAATGGGAAAAGAGAAGGGAAGGTACACACATACGCACACACGCACACACAAACAAAAGAAAAGAATAGAAAAATTAGACATAGTTTCGAAGTGTACTCACCCGGGCGTTCCCTGCCGCTCCCCCGGTGTGTGCCTGCACCAGCCAACCAGCCAGTCAGTCACCAGTTAGTCAGCCAGTCAGCCAACCAGTGGGTCAGCTGATCAAATAGGCAGTCAGGCGAGGACTAGCTAGACTGATCCAGAGAGACAGCCGGTCAGCCTGCTCAGTAGCCAGCCAGGTATGAGAATGTTACACCTCCTCCTCCTGCCGGCCTGTCACACTGTCACACTGTCATCCCCTCCCCTCCCCATCCTTCCCTCTCCCACGCTACTACTTCCCCAGACAATGTAACGCCCCTCACTGCCTTCCCCTCTACTGTCCCCTTCACAAGTCTCTCGTGCCGCCACACACGCTGGTGACGCCTCTGGTCCTCTTCATGGTGGCAGTGCTGCGGGGCCTTCCCTCTTCCGTAGAAGGACTGGAGGTGTAGTGAGGGTGAGGGGTGTTGAGAGGACATCAGTTGACCTCAGCCAGTATTGACTCCTAACTGACCCTGACTTGACCCAGAGCTCCCAGTATGACCCCAGCAACACCTCACTACCCTGAAAGAGGAATGGTGCTCCTCCTCAGTGAAGGAAGGAGTGAGGTCAGATATACAGTGTGGTACTCTGCTACGCTGGGTGGGAAATCTAGTCTGTTTTCTTCTTTCAAGGGGATTCATTGACTGGCGTGACGCACAAGCTCCGCCCCTTCAGTGTGAGGGAAGGCTGGTGTCTGATTGGTGGTTTAGGAGTGGAAGGGATGGAGCTTATGCATCATGTTACTCCCATCAGCCTGTGGTCACTCCGGCACGACCACTCACCTCCCACAAACCAGACATGCAGCTACAGGAGGCCAGGCCACCATGGTGTGACCCGCCTCCTCTACGGCAGCTCAGACCACTACACTACACCACTGCTGACCACACCGCCTCTCGCACTCACTGCTGCCTCGGCTAAGCTAATGATTAGGACTACGCAACCAGACCAGGTGACCACGATGCTAGCTAGACCAGGGGGAACAAAATGATGACTGCTGGCTAGACAACACTACACCTGGCATATACCTGAAGGAGTGCCAGACACACCCGCGCACTACACACCACTACACCCACACACTAGACAGGCACTAAACACTGCCGCCACTACGCAAAAACTACACGAGAGGGAGGCCAGTGACAGGAGGAACGGAGAGGGACTGAGCACGGCCCTAGAGGAATCCCAGGCACGCCAGCTGACTACACGAGGAGGCTGAGCAGCTGACTAAACACTGTAATCCTAAAGGGCTGACTAAAACTGACTTTGGAAGGGCTGATGTCTAAATAAAAGGGCTATGTCCCCTCCTACACGGCCCTAGGAAGCCCTCAGTGCATGACTAAGCCCTTACTAAGTCCTTGCCTTCTGCATCGCCTTCTGCAGCGTCACTAGTACTGCTGACTAGACAAGCCGACTAGGTGGTCTGGTGACTAGGCCGGTGACTAGTGGCAGCACCTCGCTAGTGAGGGACAGGCTGACTAGGCTGGGTGTCTACTGCCGGCCACAGGGGAGCACCAGGGGCACCCTAGGGCGCCGCCTTGACTCAGCTATGCAGGTTAGTGAGAGCGCACACAAACACACACACACACACACACACACACACACACACACACACACACACACACACACACACACACACACACACACACACGGAGAGACGCTAGAAGATATACATAAACACACACATACACACAGACAGATTGATATACTTACATAAACAAACACAGAGACAAAGGTGACAGAAAAAAAAGTCATGTATATTTAGAAAGGAGACTAAAAGAAGAAAAATAAGAAAAAGAACATAGATAGATATATATAAAGACAAATTCTTTTAACCAATCAACACACACACACACACACACACACACACACACACACACACACACACACACACACACACACACACACACACAGACACACACACACACGAACACTCGGCCTCACCTTTCTCTTCCCGTTGTGGCGCCCTCTGGAATCCTGCTCCTCACTCCTTATACTGGCGTCCTTCATGGTGTCATCGCCGCCCTGGTCAGTGCTCATGAAGTTCTCGTACGTGTCTACAGAGTATTCCGAAGGGGTGTTGATGGGAGAGCCTCCGTCGTCTATCCCTGCAGCCATGTTGAGGGCGTGTTGCGTTGCCGCCAGCTCCTTCTCCTCTCGCGCCTGTGGGGAGGAGGTGGAAGTGGAAGAGTTTAGTGGAGAAAATGGAAAAATTAGTTAGTTTTTCGTAGCAGTGGAAAATGAAAATAGGAAGAGATTTAAGTTTTTTTTATTATTCCACCTCATGTTTCTCTTATATGTGGATGATGAGGTGGAGGTGGAGGTGGAAGTGTTTGGTGGGGAAAATGAAAAATTAGTTAGTTTTTCGTAGCAGTGGAGGATGAAAATAGGAAGAGATCTAAGTTTTTTATTATTCCACCTCATGTTTCTCTTATATGTGGATGATGAGGTGGAGGTGGAGGTGGAGGTGGAAGTGTTTAGTGGAGAAAATTAAGGAATTAGATCGCTTTTCGTAGCAGTGGAAGGTGAAAAAGGGAGAGATTCAGGTCTTTTATAATCCCTGGTCCATTTTCTCTTCTATGTGGATGATGAGATGGTTAGGAGGTGGAGAGCTGGTTCTAGTGGAGGCTGGGATAGGGGAGAGGGGAAGGCATAGGGGTGGGGGGAAGAGAGATGGGGAGTTTACAAAATGGAGAAGTGGAAGTAAGGATGGGGAGATAACGCGTAGTGACAACAAGGGGATGGATGAGGGGAAGTGAGGGGAAGTGAGGGGAGTAAACACCTTCCCCTGTCATAGTTTGTTTTGTTTACGTGGAGGGAAAATAAGGGAGGATGACGGGGCGTTAGGAAATAAAGGGGGAGTAGGGAGGGATGGAGCAGACTGATGGATGGGGTGGAGAAAATAGGTGGAGGCGATGAAACGTGATTGATATGTATGTAGGTTGTCCTCTCTCTCTCTCTCTCTCTCTCTCTCTCTCTCTCTCTGTTCATACATTCATCCACATATCCTTCTCACTTTCTCATCTGTACTATCATTTTAACTCTTCTTCTTCTTCTTCCTCTTATTTCACTCTCTTCCTTCTCTCCCTAACTCCTAACATTCCTTCCCCCCCTCCTTCTCACCCCCCAACACTCCTTCCCTCCCTCCAACACTCCTTCCCTCCCTCCTCTCCCTCCAACACTCCTTCCCTCCCTCCTTCTCTCCCTTCAACACTCCTTCTCTCCCTCCAACACTCCTTCCCTCCCTCCTTCTCTCCCTCCAACACTCCTTCCCTCCCTCCTCCTTCACTCTCTCACATACCTTCAGCTCTTCCTCCTCAGCCAACGCAGCCTCTTCCTCCTCCTCGGCCTTCTTCTGCAGCTGGTCGTAAGACATGGCGACGATAGCCAGGATCAGGTTGACCAAGTAGTATGAACCGAGGAAGATGATGACCACGAAGAAAATGATGTGCCAAGGCCCCGCTGACCGCAGTACCTGTAGAAGACGCAGCAGGTGAGAGCAGTGTGGTGGGTTGACTTTCAGTATTAATCCCTTCAGTGCCATGACGCGTTTTCATATATATTCCGCTTATCATTTGGTGATTTTATATAGATTCAGAAACTTAGTGGGGGTTAAAATAGTGAGGACTGTGGCCATTAATCTTCTGACCTCCATAGATCCTTTCCTAATGTCAATTAAATGGTCTTATGGTACACAAATCTCAAGATAAAAATATGTCCCAGTACTGAAGGGGTTAAAGAAGAAAAAGAAAAAGAATAGGAACAAGGAAAAATCATATCACAAACACGTTCCAACCTCTCTACAGACAGACAGACAGGCGAACACACACACACACACACACACACACACACACACACACACACACACACACACACTCACCAGCTGGTAGAGGTTCTCCCAGTAGTCCTGCGTCATGAGTCTGAAGGCGGAGAGAAACGACCACCCAAAGGAGTCGAAGTTGGTGAAGCCGTAGTTCGGGTTGGGGCCGTACCCTTGGCGGCAGATGTACCCCGGGGGACACGGCCTGTGGGAGGAGCCTCACTAGTACCGGGACCTACTGGGTACTGGGAGAGGGTGTTGGGTGCAAAGGAACCTGACTGTGTATGTGGGTTTTAAAAATGGATTCTCTCTCTCCCGGTATACAATGCTATTCAGTGTATTACTGGGGTGTACTGGATCTTTTCTATCTGTACAGGGACCAGGCACATACAGTATATACAGGTGGAGGTGGTAATGCGAGTCAGGTGTTGCTGTACATGGGGTGGGGGTGTCAAGTCCGTGGCAGTGGTAAGGTGTGGGCGGCAGGGGAGGTGCTGGGTGGTGTTGGGTGTTGACAAAGGGTTTTCTTCAAGCTACAGTCGCGGTCAGGAGTGGAGTAACATGCCTCGCTCACTTCAATGGGTTCGGTACTTCTCTCTCGATCTTTGGGTCTCTGCTCTGCTAAAAAAAAATCTATCCCTGGCTGTATTATGCTACATGTCTTCAATTCAGGCCTTGAGACAGAGAGAGGAAGCAGAAAACACTCTCTTTCTATTCAGTTTGGCATTTTCTTTTCTATCTTACGTCGCCACACGAAGAATTTATCAATACCGAAGTTTTTTGAAGAAAATTTATGTAAATCAGAATCTTAGACTCCAGAGTACATAAAAAAGTTCTTTCCATTGAGTTTAGACATTTCTCTTTCCATCTTAACTCTGATATGCATGTACTCTATCAATAACATTAATCCACACATCCTCTACTCTCCTTCCACCTTGTCTTCCTAACCAGCACTCATTCTCACCTCAAACTTTCACTTTCTTTCCTTCTTCCCTCTACCCAACGCCTGACTGAGAGAGAACGCAGAACAGTGAAAATGAGTGGTCTAAATTTACTTCACTCCTGACCTCGACCCTACCTGAACTGCAGTACCTGTGGGCCAAACCAGGTGCTGTGGGAAGGTACCTGGTTATATAAAGTATCTGGTGGAAGTAGGAGCAAGTAATACGTATGGGTAGCAGGTCCACCTTCCTGGTACTGTAGTGTGTGAGGTGTTTGGGGTGGCGAGATTAATAGTCTGGCGTGTGTGTGTGTGTGTGTGTGTGTGTGTGTGTGTGTGTGTGTGTGTGTGTGTGTGTGTGTGTGTGTGTGTGCAGGCAGTGGGTACCAGAGAAGGGTGCCTGAGGTGTGTCACTAGGGCTGTGTCTGTTTACATATGCAACATGGGGTCCTAAACAAAGGTCCCTGAGTGTGCTGCAGAACCAATGAGGGGATGTAGGGACGAACGAAATGGTCACCAAACAAGGACAACAGATGCACGTGATAGTAATGCCAATAATGGAGTGATAGAGGAGCAAGAAATGAGAACAAAGGAGGGAACACTGCCAACTCAGAGGAACACCCGCGTAACTCAGCATGGCAGGCACTCAGCACAGGACGCCAAAGCAAACTCAAACAAGGACACACAAACACACAAACACACTCACTGTTTGTACACACATGCTTAAAAACACGCCAGAGAAAAAAACAATGAAGAAAAAAAACTAAATAAAGAAAAAGTAATGATAACAACAACAACAACAAAGAACAATGACAGAAACTTGACTTACTAATGGACATTCAACAAAAAATAAACTAAATATACAGCAAAAACAACAACAATAACAACAACAACAACAACAACTAACAACCCCAACAACACTACTAACAACAATAACAACAACAGCAACTACAATACCACCAGCAGCAGCATAATTAACTTGCAACAACAACAACAACAACAACAACAACGGCACGACAGCTACATCACACCACACAACAACAACAACAACAACAACAACTGCTACTACAACAGATAATTATGAACACATGCGGAGGAAGAATAAAAGGAGCGGTGGATGAGGAGGAGGTGGAGGAGGAGGAGGAGGAGGAGGAGGAGGAGGAGGAGGAGGAGGAGGAGGAGGAGGAGGAGGAGAGGAAGTGTTGGGTGAGGTTTGGATGTTAGAGGTAAGGAAACTATACTCTCTCTCTCTCTCTCTCTCACACACACACACACACACACACACACACACACAAAGGAGCAGTTTAGAGAGGAATAGGTAAGAAACAGATATGGGTTGAGGAGTCTGGGAGAGAGGGAGTGCATGGGAGGAAGAGGGAGAGGACTGGGAGTGGATACGTGGATAAGGGAGTGACTTGCTATTGACTGGGAGTGTATGGGAGGAAGGTGACGAAGGAAGGAGTAAGGGAAGAGAGAAGGAGAGAAAGGGAGAAATATGGAGAATTTAGAGAAAGAAAGAGAGTGAAGAGGAAAAGGAGACGCCATTGTGAAAGGAAATAAAAAGGAGAGAGAGTAAAAGTAAGAAGAAGAGAGAGGAAGAGTAAAGAACAGGGAATAAAGAGAGGGAATAGAGAGAAAAAAAAAGGAAAGGAGATGAGACAGAGGAGAGAAAATAATGGAATGGGAAAAGAGGAAGAGAATGATGAAGAGAATGAAAAAAAAGGGATGTGAAAGAGAAGAGAAAGTAAAGAAAACGATAAAAGACAAAAAAAAAAAAAAGAAAACGAGGAAAAGGGAAGGAGAGGAAAATACAGAAAAATGAGAAAGAAAGAGAAGAGAAAGTAAGAAAAAGAGAAAGGGAGAGTAAAAAAAGATGAAAAATAAGAAGAAAAGTAAGAAAAAGAAAAGAAAAGTAAAACAAATCAAGACAATGGAGAGGAAATTGATTGACGGAAAAGGAAGAGAGAGAGAGAGAGAGAGAGAGAGAGAGAGAGAGAGAGAGAGAGAGAGAGAGAGAGAGAGAGAGAGAGAGAGAGAGAGAGAGAGAGAGAGAGAGAGAGAGAGAGAGAGAGAGAGAGAGAAGAAGAAGAAGAAGAAGAAGAAGAAGAAGAAGAAGAAGAAGAAGAAGAAGAAGAAGAAGAAGAAGAAGAAGAAGAAGAAGAAGAAGAAGAAGAAGAAGAAGAAGAAGAAGAAGAAGAAGAAGAAGAAGAAGAAGAAGAAGAAGAAGAAGAAGAAGAAGAAGAAGAAGAAGAAGAAGAAGATCGAGAAGAAGAAGAAGAAGAAGGAGAAAAAGAAAAAGGAGAGGGAGAAGGAGAAGGAGGAGGAGAAGATGAAGGAAAAGGAGAAAGAGGAGAAGGAGAGGGAGAGGGAGAGGGAGAGGAGGAGGACATCTGAGGCATAGTAGTTGTCCAGGGAAGGGCGTGACTTCTTCCTGAGGGCACATCATGTTAAGTCGTAAGTCCCCGAGGAAGGAGGAGGGGTGCTGTGTGGTGGTGGTGGTGGTAGTGGTAGTAGTGGTAGTGGTAGTGGTGGTGGTTGGTGGAGGTGGTGGTGGTGGGGCAGACGGCTGACACAAACTTGAAGGCCCCGCACCTCCTCCTGTCTCCCTCGCCCACCCACACACGGGAAACACCTGCCTCTCTGTGACCAGCGCCGGCCAGGGGGGGGAAGGGGTGACTGCTGCCATGAAAGTGATGGTAATAAGAACAGTAAATCATAAGAAATCATAGTAATAATAATAATAATGGATGGTAGTACGTACACAGGAACAGAAACGAAGCAAAAGATCTGTACATTCAAGGTCTCTCTCGACACAAGTAGCAGGTCGAGCCGAGAGGAAAAAAAAAATCTATATCAAAGCGAAAATTAAGATATTCGTGAGTATAGTCAGTGCTTTTCTCGTATGGGTGGTGGTGGTGGTGGTGGTGGTGGCTGTGGTGGCTGTGGTGGTGGTGGTGGTGGTGGTGGGAATGTTTTGGATGCTGAAAAAAAGACGAGGAGGAGAAGGAGCAGGAGGAGTAGGAGTACGAGGCCCAGGAGGAGGAAGAGGAGGAGGAGGAATGGGAGGAGGGGAGGACGGGAAGGAAAGGAAGTGAAGGGAGGGTTTGGAGGTTGTAAAAAAACTCATAGGTGTAAAAAATAATAAACACGATGAATAAAACTCGTCCAAGGCCATTCCAGACCACACAAAAAATCAGAGGGTGACAAAAAAAGAGTTAATATAAAAATGCATGGAGAGAGGTTGAAAAAAATATATATAATTGTAAAAAATAGCTTACCCGGCACCACTACTGTTGCCGCATAAGGGACTATCCTGCACACCTTCATCCTTCAACCAATTGGCTGCAAAAATAGAAGAAGAAAAATCAGCCTTGGTTAGTCATTGTTGAAAAAATTGTTATCTCAAGAATTCTTTCTCCACGTGTTGTTGTTTTCTTTTTTTTTTTTGTTCTTTTTTTTTTAGGTTTTTTTTTTTTTTTTCTAGTTGTCTCTCTCGCTCTCTTTCTGGAGGGGGAGAAGGGGGAGGGGATGTAGCTGCTGACTGGATGGATGTGTTGGGGGAGAGAACTACGATGGTTGGCCTGCCCGTCCCTCCCTCACTCACCCACCCCACCCTGCCCGCCCCGCCCCGCCCCGCCCCGCCCGTGGCCCCCCACCAGCACGGGGCTGCTGTCGCCAGTCAGTCTTGACACGGATCAGTGGTCTGGGGCTGGAGGGAGGCTGAGGTGGCGCTATGAACGAGGTCACGTGAGGCCAGGCTGTGTCAAGCGGGATGGAGCTTTCTGGTATCTGATGGCGTGGAGGATGGGGGCGGGGGGGCGGGGGGCGGGGACGGGGGCTAGGCTGGGGCGGGAGGTGGGTGGCGTGGGTTGGAGGGAGAGGGGTCATCGGAGCCAACTGAGCTACCAGGGCACTAACATGCGGCACTACTTGGCTATACCTGGCGGGCCGCTGCTGGCGGCGACCACATCGTGAAGGTGGTGGCGCGGCGAGGTGGTGTAAGTGGCGGCACCTCCAAGGAAAGAGTCTGAGTGTTTAGTGCACGAGTCAGCGCCCACCGGAGGCTTCACGATGCGGCCGCGCGCCGAGCAGCAGAGCTCAACACTTCCTGCTTGCTACACACCATCTCCAAGGTGACCCGTTGGAGTGGAAAAAATATGTCAAGTTTATGAAAAGCTAGAGTAATATGTATTAAGTAAAGATCTGAAGACATTCATTATTTGCATTTCAGGTGAAGTCTGGTCACGTGGCGGCCTCATGCTCGCTGCACGGTGACCGAGGGCTGGGTGTGGCGGCTCCAGGGCGCAGGGCCGAGGTGCCAGGGTGCCAGGGGACACAGGATGCTAGACACAAGGGGCAACTCTAACTAGTCTGAGCCAATAAGGACGTGGCGGCCACTGAGAGTGTCCGCCACTGACTTGCTACTCTGCCAGCTAGACACCATCTCTGGAGTGTTATCTGATGCAGCGTCTAGAGTGCATCTACTGGCGGCAGGCAACACAAGGACCCGCGCGGCGCCTCTGGGCTGGGGCGTCCAGCCGCTGCGCGCCAGTACAGTGGGCAGCAACAGCAGCAGCACCAGCAGGCAGGCGTGCAGGGCAGCAGGCCCACGGGGAGCCACTGCTCACTTTTCGTCGCCCCTCCGCTGCGTGCCCTGCGCCGCCCTGGCCGCCACTACAGGCAGGCACCGCGGGCTGCTGGCGCTCTGACTCATGCCAACTCGGCCAAATTTATTGCCCCGGAGGCTTTAATCTCCAGGTTATTTTCTTGGTGAGCCTCTCCTACACTACCTGGAAGGCTGACATCAGGTGCCAAATTCCTCTGCATCATGGAGGCCGAGCTGGTATGAGGACAAACCTCTATGAACCTCTATGCCCAAACCCACCGCAAGTCCGGCTGTCCGGGAACACTCTTGTACCCGGGGTGGGCAGGGAGGCTCCGGCAGACACGTGACTTACATTCATTCTTATAAAAGTTTTCGACATCTTCAAGGGTCCAGTTCTCTTTCGTAAAGTCGAACTTCCTGATGCACTTCTGGGTGAGGACGCCCATGTAGATCTGCAGGCCGAGCAGCGCGAACACCGACAGCGAGAACACCGTCAGGATGATCACGTCGCGGAGGTTCTTCACGGACTCTATCACAGCGCCCACGATGGTCTTGAGGCCTGCGGGGAGGGAGAGGGGTCAGCGGGGGAGGGCATGCAGACGTTGGGGAGGCGAGGCATCACTGAAGAGGTGAGAGGGAACAGACACACGGGGAGGCGAGGCGGCGGAGACACAGACCTGGAACGATGGCCACGGTCTTGAGGGCTCGGAGTACCCTGAAGGTCCTGAGGGCAGCCAGGTTCCCGAGGTCAATACCCATGGTCACGTACCTGTGGGGGAGGGCATGGGCGTGATAGGCGAGGGTATGGTTGTGGCAGTGAAGTGTTTGCAATGTGAAGGCTGAAGCGGGAAATACTGCCACTGACTCACTTTGCCGTAAAAATCACTGACAGACTGACTCATTAAATATCTAACTGACTGACTGACTGAAAAACTGACAGATTAACTTGACTGAATAACTGATTGACTGACAGACTGATTCGTTTATTTATTAACTGACTGACTGAGAGAGAGAGAGAAAAAAAAAAAAAAGAGAGAGAGAGAACAGCACGTGAGGTAGAGGGAAGGACAGGCAGACAGACAAAGACAGACAGACAGACAGGAAGACTTACGCTAATGATATAACCGTGAAGTCGAGCCAGTTCCATGCATCCCTGAGGTAGGTGAAGCTCTCTAGGATGAACCCTCGAGCCATCACCTTCACTCCAGACTCGAAGGTGTAGATCGCCGTGAACAACACTCTGCAGAGAGGAGCGAGGAGTGAGAGAGAGAGAGAGAGAGAGAGAGAGAGAGAGAGAGAGAGAGAGAGAGAGAGAGAGAGAGAGATTTCATTCACTATCTAGGTTCTTTATGTATCAGGCCAGCATTCTAAAAGTTCCAGTGTCTTGTTTTGACAGGTTTTCAAAAGACTGGACTACTGGTGTGAGTTAATGCAATTCCTAGGATATTTTCATGACTCTTAAGAGATAATTCAACTGAGAAATAAATGAAAAGTAGGGAAGTACAGTGGAACCACGCGTGCTCTGGGGTCCGAGGGGTCTCCAAGCGCACGGGATCGAATCCTGTCCACGGTCCGAGTGTAGGTTAGGCTTCCTCACTCGGGGCAACGGTTTCCTAGTGGGTGGGTTTTGAGATAGGAGGCACCCCAAAAAGTACCTCCTTTAGCCCATAAATTCCCGTGAAAAGCCCACATGGTATAAAGAAAAAAAGATAGAAAAAAGAACTGTCTAGCTACCAGTTGCGTCGATTCCCAGCACTACTTACTCGCTGGACTCAATCATTTCGTTCGTGGGCATGATCATCAGGACACAGTTGGCTAGGATGGTGCAAATAATGAAGAAGTTGAAGAGCGGGTGGATAAGGATGAAGATGGCTGTGCGACGGACTGGGTTGAATGGACTTAGCAGCCACATTGCATCCGTAGCGCTGAACCGAAAGATATCCCTTCCCTTGCTGATCACAACTGTGGTCTGCCGGAAAAAAATAGCGCTGTTAGTAGAGATAAGAAGAGGAAAAAGATGGCGCTGTTAGTAGAAAAAAGAAAAGGAAAAAGAAGTTAGTAAAGAGCAAAGAGATAAGAAAAAGGAAAACGGAAAAACATAAGAAGTCAATAAAGGAAAAATCAGTGAAATAAAATAGCTGAAAGTAATGGTAGAAAATTAAGGAAAAGGGAAAATAAATGGGGTATGGTAGGGTACAGGATATGGCACGGTATGGTAGTGTATGGTAGAGTATAGTAAGGAAGGTTAGAGTATATCAAGTGTGTTTATGTATGGTAGGGCATGGCAAGGTATGACAGGGTATGTTAAGAGTAAATTGAGGGTATGGTAAGGTATGGTAGGGTATGGCAGGGTATGTGGTGGAGCAGGGCAGAGTAGGGGTGGGTAGGTGGGTAGGTGGGTAGGTGGGTGGGTGGGTGGCAGGTTGCGTGTGGGGTAACCATTGATTGTGGGCAGTATTTGGTAGGTCGCTATAGTAACATTGAACAAATCCACATTCCTGCTTCTCCACTACTACTACTACTACTACTACTACTACTACTACTACTACTACTACTACTACTACTACTGCTACTATTTCTACTACTACTATATTTATCGCTTCTAGTTTACTATGCCATATTTCAAGAAGAATAAAAAAAAAGAATAAATAAAAGAAGAATGACTACTATACCATCCTCCTCCTCCTCCTCCTCCTCCTCCTATCACTACTACTACTACTACTACTACTACTACTACTACTACTACCAGCTCTCCCCACACTATGTATGTTGTCATTTTCTTTTTAGCTTATTTGTGAGTTAATATCAATTATGGCTTTTATTACAATGGCCTTCTCAACCACTTAACTCATTACAAGAAGAAGAAGAAGAAGAAGAAGAAGAAGAAGATGATGATAATGATGATGATGAATAGTAACAAGAACAAAAAGGAGAAGGAGAAGGAGAAGAAGATGAAGAAGAGGAGGAGGAGGAGGAGGAGGAGGAAAAAAGAAAAAACAACAAGGACACCACCACCATCACCACCACCACCACCATCACCACCATCATCATTACAACCCCACCTCCTGCTATATGCCTTCTATCATCCATCTATCCCACTGGAGGAGGAGGAGGAGGAGGAGGAGGAAGAGGAGGAGGAAGAGGGGACAAGCCTGCTGGTGGGCGGGGCTGTTATATTATTCACCAATCATTGATCTCCTTTACTCCCGCCAAATTCAAGCTAACCAATCACGAAGGAGACACACACCTTCTTTCCTAGCCACCATATACACCCCTTCCCTCACCCCTGCTACCCCTGCCAGCCCCTGCAACAATTAACCAAGTCACCCCTGCGCCTCTTATCCCTCCATCTAATTCCTAACGCAAAGAAAACGGGCTATTGATTCTAGATGACGGCATTGGCTGGGCTCTCTGACGTCACTGCTGTCTGTGGCCAATGACGGTGAAGGACGAGGAAGGACTAAGAGACGTACGTGTGTGTGTATGTATGTATATTAGTGAAGTATATGTACGTCAAGGAAAGAAAGGAGAAAACGGAAGGAAAATGAAAGAAAACGGTGTAAAAAAAGGATGACTTAAGAAGAGTGAGATTGTTATGAAGCAGA
>NC_059281.1:14564901-14569901 GCF_017591435.1 Portunus trituberculatus
TATCTATCTATCTATCTATCTGTCTGTCTGTCTATCTATCTATCTGTCTATCTATCTATCTATCTATCTATCTATCTATCTATCTATCTATCTGTCTGTCTATCTATCTATCTATCTATCTATCTATCTATCTGTCTCCCTCTTCCTCCTCTTCCTCCTTCTCTTCTTCGTCTATTTCTCTTCTTCATTCTCGTTATCATTATCTTTTATCTATCTCCTCTTTTCTCCTCTCCTTCTTCTCTTTCTCTTCCCTTTTCTCTCTTTCCGCTCTTCTTATTCTTAGTTTTCGTGTTTGTCAATCTCTCTTTTATCATTTTTTTTCTTCCTCACTTTATCCTTTTTTTCTTCCTCCTTCTCCTTTCTTTCTCCTTTCTCCTTCTCTCCTTTCTTTCTTTCTCCTCTTTCTCCTTTTCCTTCTCCTCCTCTCTTTCTCCTTTATCTTTCTCTCTCTTTCTCCTCTATCCTTCTCCTCCTCTTTCTCCTTCTCTGTCTTCTTCTATCTCCTATAATCTCCTTTTCTCTCTCTCTCTCTCTCTCTCTCTCTCTCTCTCTCTCTCTCTCTCTCTCTCTCTCTCTCTCTCTCTCTTTATCAATTCCTATGCTTGCTCTAAATTTCATTATATTGTTCTTTCTTTATTTTCATCATCATCACCATCGTCATAGTCCTTCAGTTCCCTCCTCCTCCTCCTCCTCCTCCTCCTCCTCCTCCTCCTCCTCCTTCTTCTTCTTCTTCTTCTTTTCTTTTATCTTCCTCTTTTATCATTCTCTTCTTTTCTTTCTTTTCTTCTTCTTCTTCTTCTTCTTCTTCTTCTTCTTCTTCTTCTTCTTCTTTTTTCTTCTTCTTGTTATCTTTGTTCTTGTTCTTCTTGTTCTTGTTCTTTTGTTCTTCTTTGTCCTGTTCTTGTTCTTCTATTTTTTCTTTTTTTTGTTTTTGTTCTTGTCCTTGTTGTTGTTGTTGTTTTTCTTCTTCTTCTTCTTCTTCTTCTTTGTCTTGTTCTTGTTCTTCTTGTTCTTCTTCTCCTCCTTCTTCTTATCATTTTTGCTCTTTTTCTTCTTCTTGTTCTTCTTCTTCTCGTTTGTGTTTTCGTTGTTCTCTTTTGTTCTTGTTCTTCATCGTCTTCTTCTTCCTTCACCTCCTCTTCTTCTTCCTTCACCACCTCCTCCTTCAGCACTCCCTCTTCTTCTTCTTCCTTCACCTCCTCTTCTCCTTCCTTTACCTCCTCTTCTTCCTTCCTCCACCACCTCCTCCTCTTCTTCCTTCATCTCCTCTTCTTCTTCCTTCATCTCCTCTTCTTCTTCCTTCACCACCTCCTCTTCCTCCTCCTCCTTCAGCACCTCCTCTTCCTCCTCCTCCAAACACTCCACACTTGAGACAAAACCAAATTTTACACACAAGGCTCATCACTTCAAACAGGTCGATTTCTTTCTTTTGTTCCTTGATACACCACTTATACCTCCTCCTCCTCCTCCTCCTCCTCTTCCTCCTCCTCCTCCTCCTCCTCCTTGTGCGGCACCCATAGAGGCCTAGTTTGCCCTCTCACCGCGCTCAGATGACACTCCAAACTCCTCCTTAAGGTTCGAGTGTTAACTGATCACTCGCTTACTCCACTCGACCCCATGGCCCTCCTCACACTTACTCTTATCTCCTCCTCCTCCTCCTCCTCCTCCTCCTCCTCTTCTTCTTCTTCTTCTTCTTCCTCCTGGTTCCACTGTTTTTGCTTATCTTATTATTCTTTCTATTTTGTCTTTTTCGTCTTTCTAATCTTGTCTGGTCTCCTCTTCCTCTTCTTTCTCCTCTTCCTTTCTTTTCTTCGTTTCTTTTCTTCCTGGTTCCATTGTTGTTGTTCTCTTACTGTTCTTTCTGCTTCTTTTGTTCTTCTTTGTGTCTTTTTGTCTTTCCAATCTTATGTCTCTTCCTCTTTCTCTTCCTCTTCCTCCTCTTCTTCTACTTCTACTGTTCCTGATACTGTTACTGTCCTTTTTCCTTTTCTGCTTCTTCTTTCTTCTACTTTTTTTTTCTTCTACTGTGTGCCTGTTCGTCTTTCCAATCTTACGTCTCTTACCTCTTCTCCCTCTTCCTCTTTTTCTTTCTCTTCCTCTTTCTCTTCTCTTCTTCTTCTTACTTTTACTGCTATTGTTCTTTTTTTTTCCTTCTTTTCTAATTCTTCAATGTGATTTCGTGTCTTATCTACCCTTCTTCCTCCTCTTCTTTCTGCTTCTACTACTTCTTCTTCTTCTATTTGTTGATAATTTTTTCTATCTAATTCCTTGTCTTTAAACTTTCTTCTCTTCTTTCTACTTCTCTGTTTCATCTTCCTTCTCTCTCTCCTATTCATTTCTGTATCTCTCGTCTTCCTCTTTCAGTCCTATCTCTTAATCCTAATCTTCCTATTCTTTTGTCTCCCTCCTTCTCTTCTTTCCTATCCTCTTCTGCGATACTCTCCGTCTCCTATTTCCTCCCTCCTCCTCCTCCTGTACCTCCTCTTCTTCCTGTCCCATATCCTGTTGCTCATACTCCTCCACCTCCTCCTCTTCTTCCTCCTCCTCCTGCTGCTTCCTTTCTTCTTCATCTTTCTCCTCCTCCTCCTCCTGCTGCTTCTCTCTTCTTCTTCCTCCTCCTCCATAGCAACACAGTTCTCTCCCCTTCAACACTCAGACAGCATAAGAATTTGAGTCGAACACACGAAGGGTAGAAAAAGATTGGGGAGAAAAATAACAAGTGGAGACCTTTCGTGGGCGTGTGTGGGAGGCAACGTGGGGTGAAGGTCCAGGTGGGGAGAATGGGGGGAGGAAGTGTCATGGTGCGTTGGAGTGTGTGGTGTGTGAGGGAGAGAGAGAGAATAAGAACCAGAAAAAGAAAGGAAAAAAACAACAACATCAACACAGGAATAGACTTAACCACTTCAGTACTGGGACGCATTTTTACCTTGAGATTTGTGTACGATTAGACCATTTTATTGACATTAGGAAGGATCTATGGAGGTCAGAAGATTAATGGCCAGTCTTCACTATTTTAATCTCCACATGAGTTTCTGAAGCTGTATAAAATCACCAAATGAGAAACAGAATGAATATGGAAACGCGTCCTGATATTGAAAAGATGAAAAAAAATGGACAAAAAACAATAAAAAAAACACAAAAAGATAGAAAAGGAAGAGTGAGAGTGAGAAGTGAGAGGTGAGAGGAAAGCAGCTTAAAAGAAGGGAGATGACTGATGAGACGAGGCGGGTACAGAGGAGCGAGTAATGTAAGGGAAGGTTAGGGGGTGGACAGAGCGAGGTCTTGGCATCAGGCAGAACTGGTCGAACTTTTACCAAGGCCAGAGAGAGACAGCTGAGTGGCGATAAACAGGAGAAATCGTTAAGAGGGCGTGAGGAGGTAAGAGGGAGCTTCAAGAGGAGATAACCAAATAAGAGGGCTGGCAAGAGGAGGTAGAAGAAATGAAGAGTACTTAGACAGGGCTGATGGATGGACAAGAGGAGTATACAGCAGCGAGTCGTTTCAAGAGGAGTTGGAAGAGGAAAGAATGGGTTTGTGAGAGGTTTAGGATGATAAAATAGACAATAAGGGATTACTAACCAAACAGCTGAGTCATTAATCCCTTCAGTACCAGGACGTGTTTTCATATTCATTCTGCTTACTATTTGGTGATTTTATACAGCTTTAGAAACTTATGGGGTGATTAAGATAGTGAAGACTGTGGTCATTAATCTTCTGACCTCCATAGACCCTTCCCAGTGTCAATAAAATCGTCTAATCACACCAAAAGGTCATAATAGAAATGCGTTCCAATACTGAACGGGTTAACCTTGAAAATGATGAAAAGAAAACGAGGTAATCTAACTCTACTAAACTTAATCTAATCGTAAAGTGATGATAACACGACGACTTTATCCAAATTGACCTGTCCTAATATTGAAGTGCTAAGAACCTAACCTACCCTACCCTAACCTAACCTAACCTGACCTGATCTACCCTAACCTGACCTGACCTACCCTAACCCAACCTGAACCTTCACTGTAAATAATGGTTCGGTAACTCTAATCTTTTCACCAGTCGTACTTTTCGTTAATCTCATCTGATTCTTTCACTAACTTTGATATTCCACTAAGTAATCCTTCACTAACACTTATATTGCACTAACACGGTGGTTCTCAAACTATTCTGGTCGTTACCCATTTTTCATACAGGATATCTACCCATGGCCCACCGCCCACTGCTAAGCACAACCCATGACTGCAGTGGCTACAGTCCTACACTCATTAGGTTCATGTAAAAACCACACTAGCATATCCTGTAATTTTATTGATTCACCCCCACTGGCTGCCTACCCACTAAACTCAAACTCCATTGGTTGTATACACACATCATATCCTCAGATTATGGACCCCTGCATTCTATTACATGGTCCCCCAGTTTGGCCCACAGTTTGGGAACCACTGCACTAACCTATCTATACTACTTCACTAATCTAATATTTCACTACCTGTAAATTTCACTGTCCCGATCTTTCACTGACCTAATTTTTCACTGACCCAATTTCAACCCTAGCAAAGGCTCTAACCCTCTTTCATTGCCGGTTTTGGGGGGCGACAAGGGCGGACCGAGACAACGATCTAAGGGTGGGATAAAATGACTTTCGCCTCGCCAGGAATCGAACTCTGCCAATGACACTCACGGAGAGACGAGCTGGACGAGAAACAAGAATGAGCAGGGGAGGTATGGGAAGGACGAGGAGGTTGAGAAGGTGAAGGAAGAGAAGAAGCAGGATGAAATGGTGAAGGAATAGGAAGAGGAGAAAAGACACGAAAGAACTGAACAAGGAACATTTGTGAAGGAAGACGGAAGGAGAGAGAGAGAGAGAGAGAGAGAGAGAGAGAGAGAGAGAGAGAGAGAGAGAGAGAGAGAGAGAGAGAGAGAGAAATGAAGAAAACAGACACCACGAGAGATAATTGCCAAGACCTAGTGTGGATTCCTAGCCCTGACTGGTCTGCCCCTAC
>NC_059281.1:14572401-14594901 GCF_017591435.1 Portunus trituberculatus
CAAAAGCAACCACCACCACAAGCAGATCATTAAATAGCAAGATTTCAAGACATCCCTTCTTTTCTGGCTAACTCTCTCAGACCTGCACGGGACTGGCAAATAAGTGGGGAGGTATTTTTCTTTCGTTTCATGTTGCCCTTGGACCACCTTTTCCCTTACATGAAAAAAATAAAGAAGGAAGCAAGCCCCAGGAACCAGCCTAGAAGAACACCCCAACCTGAACCAACACCACCAAGTTCTCGGATCGAACTCAGCCCAGCCAACCCGCGGACCCATTCACAGCTTCTTCCGTCCCTCCATTCTCTCTCTCTCTCTCTCTCTCTCTCTCTCTCTCTCTCTCGCTCCCATCGCCTCTTGTTTACTGAAATGTTCCCCTCTCACTTTTCCAACCTTGGCGCGTGATGTGAAGGGAAACAAGAGAGGGGAAAGAAAAGTGTGGGAAAAAAGGAGAAGGAAAATGATGTGAGGAGTAGAAGAGAGAGAGAAAAGGGAAAGAAGAGAAGAGAAACAGAGGAGAGAAGAGTAAGTATGGAAAAGAGGATAGGCAAAGTATAGGAAAAAAAAGGGAGAAGGAAGATGATAAGAAAAGAGTAGAAGAGAAAGGGAAGAGAAGAAGAGAACCAAGGAAATTAAGAAGAATAGAGAAGGAAAAGGAATAAAGCGTAGAGAAAAAATGTACATGAAAGAGGAGAGGAGGAGATGACTTGGAGGAGAAAGGAAAGGAGAGGAAGAGGCGAAAAGAGCAATAAAAGGGGATCAGTGAAGAAGAAAGAAGAGGAGGAAGAGGAATAAGGGGGAAAAAAACGAGCAACGAAGGAATGAAAAAGAGCAAGAACAAGAGAGAGAGAGAGAGAGAGAGAGAGAGAGAGAGAGAGAGAGAGAGAGAGAGAGAGAGTTGCAAGTCAGAAAAGGAGTGAAAGGAAGAGAGACAGGAAAAAGGGATGGAGTGGCAGGAGGAGGAGGAGGAGGATGGAGACGAGGAAAGATAACAGGCGAGGGAAGGAGGAGGAGGAGGAGGAGGAGGAGGAGATAGGGTGGATGGAGGAGGATCAGAGGGGTACTAAAAGGGATTAAAAGAAGGGGATCTGGATGTGATTGAGAAGAGGGAGAAATATTATGAAGTAGAGAGAGAGAGAGGAAGCGACAGCGAGAGAGAGAGAGAGAGAGAGAGAGAGAGAGAGAGAGAGAGAGAGAGAGAGAGAGAGAGTAGGGAAAGCCATTTTATCAGACGGAAATGAAGGAAATGGAAACTGCAATACGAAAAAAAGGAAAATCTTGTGGTTTATGAAATCGTAAAAATGTGAAAACAGAAAGATGAAATACAGACACGTAGACAAAAAACCTGCTAAAAGTAAGACGAAAAGCAGAAATAAAGTAAAAATAAGGAAACAAAATAAGATAAAGAAAATATCAAACAAAACCAAGCAAGAGGAAAAAGAATATAAAGAAAAAGGGAAGGGAGAAGGAAAAAGAAAAGAGAAGAAAAGAAATTAAAGAAAAATATAACCACTTTGAAAACAGAATCTACCTTTAGTACACAAGATAAGAAAAATAAGAAAAAAGAAAGAAAGATAAATGAAGGGAAAAAAGAAAAGGAAGGAAAAGAAAAGAGATGTTCATTATTAAACAGAATAGAGGAAAAAGAAAAGAAAAGAAAGGAAAAAGAAAAGGAAAAAACGCACAATTATCGAGAGAACACCATTACTACACAAGAAAAAAAGGAAAATAAGAACAAAAAAGAGAGAAAGAGGAAAGAAAAGGAAATGAGAACTAGGAAAAAAACTAAAAAAGACATAAAGAGGAGAGAAAAGGAAATGAGAACTAGGAAAAAAGAATAAAAAAGAGAGAAAGAGGAAATAAAAGGAAACAAGAACTAGGAAAACTAGGAAAAGAACAAAAGAGAGAAGGAAAGAAAAGGAAATGAGAACTAGGAAGAACAAAAAAGAGAGAATGAGGAACAAAAAGGAAATAAGAACTAGGAAAAGAATGGAAAAGAGAGAAAAGAAGGAAAAAATAAAGAAAACTAGGAAAGCAGAATCTAAGAAAAAAAGAAGAATCGAACACCATTATCAAGGAAATTTCTAAGATAATGAATATAAAAAGGAACACCATTATCAGAATCAAACCCCTTCAGATCACAAGCAATGGAATCGAATCGCCTTACCTTTTGGTTGCGGTACTACTGGTCAAAAAGAACTGGGAAAACAAAATATAAGAAGAAAAAGAAAGGAATCAAACACCATTATTAACCTCTTCAATACTGGGACACATTTTCACTTTGAGATTTGTGTACGATTAGACCATTTTATTGACATTAGTAAGGGTGTGTGGAGGTCAGAAGATTAATGGCCACAGTCTTCACTATTTTAATCCCTCCTATAAGTTTCTGAAGCTGTATAAAATTAGCTTAGCAAATAGTCAGCATGTTGTATATGGAAACGCGTCATGGTACTCAAGGGATTAACCTCTTCAGTACTGGGATGCATTTTTACCATGAATTTTTGGTGTGATTAAATGACTTTATTGACATTAGGAAGAGTCTATGGAGGTCAGAAGATTAATGGCCATAGTCTTCACTATTCTAACCCCCCACATAAGTTTCTGAGGCCGTATAAAATCACCAAATAGTAAACAGGATGAATATGGAAACGCGTCATGGTACTGAAGGGGTTAAGACATAAACACCTTCAAAACACCATTAGAACGTACGGAATGGCATCAAATCGCCTTACCTTTTGGTTGTGATAGTACTGGTCGATGTCCTCCAAGGGGACGCCCACCAGATCATCGGGGAAGGAACTCTGAAGGCGGTTGGGTAGCGGCATCCCCTGCTCCAGGTTAGGGTCTGCCTGCGGGCCTTCGTCGTCGTCATCGTCATTATACACAGGCTGAGGTGATGACAGCGGTGGGTTGTGACGCGGGAGTGGTGGTGGTGAGGGTGATGATGGTGACTGTGCTTGTGGTGGTGGTGGTAAGTGAGGGATGACTGTATGTGAGTGATGATGTGTTGTGGTGTTGAGTGTGGCTGTGGTGGTGAGGGTGATGATGGTGACTACTTGGAGTGGTGAGTGAGCGGTGTATGTATGAAAGAATGTTAGTGGTGATGTTGTTTTGTGGTGGTGTTGGCGTGTAGCTGTGGTTTTGACAGTGGTGATGGTGATTGTGGTTGTGGTGAGTGAGGGGTGAGTGTATGGAGGAATGTTAGTGGTGTTGAGGGTGGCTGTGGTGGTGAGGGTGATGGTGACTGGTGGTGGTGGTGGAGTGAGGAGTGAGTGTATGGAGGAATGTTAGTGGTGGTGCTGTGGTGGTGAAGGATATGTTTGTGATGGTGGTGGTGGTGTTGAATGAGGATGAATGTGTGGAAGAATGCTAATGATGGTGATACTGTATTGCAATGGTGTTGAATGCAATTGTGATGGTGAAGGATGTGTTTGTGGTGATGTTGATAATATTCTGGTGACTGAAATGCTATAATGATGTGTAGTAGTATATGTGTGGTAGTGGTGATGATGTGGTGAAGTGTGGTGAGTGAGTGATGATGTATGGTGAGTGAGTGATGATGGATGGTGAGTGTCAAGATGGTGACTGGCGGTATATACACAAATGGCTGAAGTGGTGATGACAAGTGTAGTGGTGATGAGAGGATAAAACACCAACAAAATGAAAAATAAACCCGCCTTTAACTTTTCACCATCCCTCCCTGTCCCCCTCCCATCTTCCCTCTGCCCGGGTCCCCCCTCCTCCTCTCCCCGTTACCCATCATGCACCTGGGACCGCGAGAGGTGGGGAGGAAGGGGGAGAATACTAAGAGACTCGCAGATTAATTTTTAATTCAAAGATATTTTCCTCTACCGGTGTAAAAAATAAATGTTTTTTTCTTTTTTGCTCGTCCATCTCCTCATCATCCTCCATTTTGTCCTTCCCTTCCCTCCCGAGTAAGGAGATAAAAGAGAGATTAAAGAAAAATACGGTAGATTAGCTTTCTGATACACCAGTTCCCTTTAATACCCTTTACTGTTATTATTATTGTTATTATTATCTCTATCATCATTATTTGTACGTATTACTATTGCTATCCTTATTCTACACTGCGTCATTCTTCTAAGAGCATTAAAAAAAAAGTTCACCATCTACATTATCTCCAGGCTAAATAAACAAGCTAGATGAGGCTCACTTAGCTCAAGGTCTAGTGGGCTAAGCAGTGTGTTTACCGAGCTGCTTACACATTCTATTAGAGCTAGTTAAACGTTACCCAACACTACCAAGATGTCACAGCTACCACTAAGTTACTGAGTGGCCAGGGGGAGAGGAAAATGTTAAAATTACTCTCAAATAACAAAAAGGTTAATTACTCAAACACCTCTACTTTACTCAACCCACCAGTGTGTTTACCTAGCCACGTACCTGTAGCTACACTAATTAATACGGGTTTTAATGGCTAAGTACAGGTGAACGCTCTCTCTCTCTCTCTCTCTCTCTCTCTCTCTCTCTCTCTACACCTGCGTGCTGGTTAACTAATGACTAGTATCCAATGCCAGGTGATGCGAGGGATTTTGTGGAGGTGTGGGATGAAAGAAACAGGGATCAGTGTGTGTGTGTGTGTGTGTGTGTGTGTGTGTGTGTGTGTGTGTGTGTGTGTGTGTGTGTGTACCAAAGACACTGATGTGGGTAACAAGGCTTAAAATGTGCGTGAGAGAGAGAGAGAGAGAGAGAGAGAGAGAGAGAGAGAGAGAGAGAGAGAGAGAGAGAGAGAGAATGTATATGATGATGAATGACGGGTGTAATGACGAACACGCAACTGAGTTAATGTGTAAGTGGTTTAATAAATGAGTGAGTGAGTGTGTGAATAAGACGGAGACCACATGTGACACCCCCCTTACGCCCTCCCCACCAAGACTGACTGCACGAGGAGCGAGTGGCGAAGTGGTGAAGTGGTGAAGTGAAGTGAAGGTCATATCGAAAATAATGATAAAACCTCCACGTCGCCAGGCTTGGGGAGAAAGGGTGAGAATCTTGACTGCCAACTTGCTGACTCTTACTTAGGCTGGAGGAATGAAGGAACATCGGCCTTAGCAAGTAACTGGTGAGGCAGGAAGCTTTAAGACCAGTTACTTGACTCACTAAAAGGCTGACACTCTTGCTGGCTCGCTGACTGACTGGCTGTCTATTGATTCTTGGAAGTGTGTGTACGTATGTGTGTATGTGCGAGTGTATTGAGCCCAAGTCTTATCGTATCTAGCTTTTCTTTCCATATCTTCTACCATTTTCTCCTTCTTGACCATACTGCCTTCCCGAAAGTCCCATGATTCACTCTTTGAGACATCGCCAACACACAGACACACACACACCTCTACTAACACAACACACACAATTGGTTCTATCCCTTGACACACACCAGGATCTATGTATCATCAAACCAAAGGACATCCCACGAAAATGATACGAGGTCTCTTGTACACGACACACACACATACACACAAACACACACACACATCAACATAACCTTTTCCTATCGCGTTATTTTGCCTACTCGTAAATTGAAACTGTCTGGTCTATTCTCTCCAGTGGCAGGATGTATGTACGGTATGTGGCGTGTGGGTGTGGTGGTGGGGATGTGGTGGGGATGTGGAGGGGATGTGGTGGGTGAGGCAAAGGGTTCAGCAGGTCACGTGGGTGTATATGTTAGGTGGATTACGTTGTTTTTGTTTTTGTTTTATTTGCTTCCCTTCATGCCTCCTACTCTATTTCGTTTTCTAATCCTCTTTCTTTCTTTCCCGTTTTCTCTTGCATAAATTCTTCATATTCCTACTCCTCTTCCTTTTTCTTCTTTCTTCAGTTGTGTCTTCTTTCCTCATTTATCACCTCTCACCTGTTTCCCTCCTGTTTTCTACCTAATTCTCTTCTTCCTTCACATTTTCCACTTCATGTCCCTTTCATCATAATGTTTCCTGTTGTATATTCCTTCTTCCTATGTACTTTTTATCATCCTATTCCTGTCCTCTCTCTTTCTCCAGATCGCATTTCCTTTATCTTCTTTTCCAGCTCACTAACCCTTTCCTTTCTTATCTTCCTCCCATGCACTCCCTTATCATTCTATTCTTTATGTTAATCCTTCCGTAATCCTTCCTCTTCTCTTCCTTGCTTCCTGTTCTTTATCCCATTCCTGTTCCTCTTCCCTTTCTCCTCTTTCAATCTCTTTCCACTTCGTCCCTTACTCTGTTCCTATCAGTTTCCCTTGTTCCTATTTCTCCATACACATTCTCTATTTCTCTTTCGTCACCTCCCTTCACTTCCCGTCCCTTGAAAACATAGGCGGCAGGAAGATTTCAGGGCTCAGGTGTTCGGGTTCCAGGTAGAGCCAGCCAGTCAGCGGCTACTATTTGCTTCTCGTGCTTCAGGTAAGAGTCAGGGGATAGCAGGAAGGCCAGACACGGGGCGGAGTGGGTGGAAGTGCTACACGAGCGGGAGAGGGCTGCGTAGAATGAAGGTAAGGGTTTAGAAGGACGCTATGGATGAGGTATGGACAGGTGTGCCATTAATCACTCACCACTACTCCTCCAACTCCTCCTCCTCCTCCTCCTCCTGTAGTAGTCGATGAGGCCACGTAGATCGTATCCTGAACGTCCTCGCTTGCGTCATGACCTTCCTTCTCTCTTCCTCCCATCTCTCACCCGTCCAGCCCCGCCCCTCCTCCCTGCAGCCCTCCTCTCCCATCCCTCCTTCTCTCGGCAGCCAAAACTCACCACCCAACTCCCTCCATTGATTTCATGAATTATTCCAGCGCCGCCCCATATAGCTAACACAAGGCACGTCCACCTTCTCCTCCAGGGCCTAACGGAATTCCTTGAGGAGCTACTGACGAGGAACTAGGCCAAGGAACACCTCCCTTCAAAGGAAATGTGGCCCATATACTCACATTGTCCCTCGGAAGTTTATTATTAGTGTACGTCTTTTAAAAACTTCTAAGCTAAAATTTCACTTAAAAGTTCTCCTAAAAATAGCCTTTAGAAACAGGGAAGGTTAAGTTCGGTTCCTTAAAGTAGTTCCTCGTGAGTGGCAGACTTTAGAACTGCTAAATATATTCTGAAAGTAATCCACTGCAAAGTCCCACGTCATGTCAGTCTAGATTCGAACTCAGGTGAAATACAATGTTCCTTACAAGTCCCTGAAGCCAACTAGTCAGTGCAGTCGTTCTAGAACTAAAGTACGATCCGTCCCTAAAAAAGCTGTCCCATAAAAATCTTGATACTTCAGCCCCTTTTTAAGTAAAACCAGTTCTTGAAACCAACTAAACTCTGGCCAGTCCTTCACAACAATCCCAATAACACCCTGATACGTGACGGCACTCCCCCTTATCCCCTTTAACAGGACAACGCCTCGTAGCGCCACCCTCCCTCAGGCAAGTCCCCCACCTAGGCCCCACTACCCCAGTCATGCACCGGGCCACCCTCTGAGGCAGCCTGGGAACACTCCCTTATGTACAGCAAGACGGGTGTGTCCTTCAAGTGCCCTAAGCCGCAGCGACGCACCAGACAGCGGCCACACGGGCAACACGCACCATAGCTCACCTCCCTCAAGCCATGCAGGGAGGACTCCTGACTACAGCGTCGCCTGCGTCGCTAGATAAAGCGTGACGGTACGAAGCGAGTGAACTGTGGCAACGAGGCGACACTCACGACCCCAAGCATCCCTCAGGGGGGGGGGAGGAAAGGAGCTTTGGGACCCCGGGGGGCACTGGGGCCATGAGCGCCGGACGACAAACTGCCTGTGGGATGGCGCCAGTGTCTCCCAGCTACGGTGAGTAACAATCTGGGCGTGGCCGGCAAGGAAGGCGTGTCGCGGCGTGGCGTGGCCGGGACGGAGGTAATGTGAAGCAGTTGGAGGCACACACGCACACGCACACGCACGTACACACACACACACACACACACACACACACACACACACATGTACCCGTACACGCACGCACACCCTGTCGTCACGTCTCGGCAGGGCGGACGGCGCAAATTAGGGTCAGCAGTAGACTTCTTCATGGTGCAGTGCGGTGTGTGTGTGTGTGTGTGTGTGTGTGTGTGTGTGTGTGTGTGTGTGTGTGCCGCTCATCAACGTTCCCTCCAAACCGGCACGGCACAAGGGGTGAGCAGGCGCCCCTTCCAGGCCACGGGCGTGACGTCAGAGGGTGTGGGGGAGAGGGGGAGGGACGTGTCACCTCCCTTGCATGGCGACACGCAGCAGCAGCAGACCCTTGGCAACGCTACCTACAAGACTATCGTTCCTACTTGAGCTCAGGCCGACTACAGCACTAGGTATGCAGGTGGAGTGAGGGGACAGAGTAGGTGGGGGTGAAGGGTGGCAGAGCTGGGCTGGAGCTCTGTTGGAGTGCAGGGGGCAGGGTACTGACAGGCAGGGGTGAAAGGATAGGGAAGCAAGGACGTGGGCATTGTAAAATAAGGAAGCTATGAGGTATTACTCGTATGGGGAAAGGATATGGAGGCTGTAACTGCTATGAATAAAGAGAAGAGGCTTTAAAATTATATTACACTATGACACGGTAAAAAAAAAAAAAAAAGCACCAATTGACTGAAAAAGGGTATGTATAATGTGAGGAACAGGGGGATATGCTAAGGGAACGCTGAATACAAGGCTCTTAAGACGGGTAACAATGGCAGTGTGGGAGGACGGTGAAGGGAACAAACAGTCAGGGACCTAGAAGAGGGAAGGGACTATGCAAAGGGAAAAGGAATTGGAATGGGGAGGAAGCGTGAGAGACTATCATAGGCCTGGCATAGTGATGGTCTGGTGGGCCGGGCCAGGCTGGTGTGTGGGGGCCAGACAGCTGGTAACCTATCTAGGAGTGCGCCTGGTGGTGTGTGGGGGCCGGGATCGACTGGGCCAAGGGTAAGGAGGACGGAGTGAGGACAAGTGCCTGAAGAGTCTAATATTCCCACCGAGAACAAATCCCAACATGACCTTCCAATACATCGCGGTGGTGAGAATCTAGGTCAGTCACTTTCATCGTCCATTATTCGCACTAAAAACAAAATGACACAATGAAAAATGCTAAATATAGAAATAAAAGGAAAAATAAAAACTACGAAGGGTTTTTTTTTTTTCGTCTATGTTGACCATCTTGCTTAAACGTGAAGTGGCTGGGGACAAAACTAGGTCACTCCCATATCAACATTCCCACGCACTGAAAAACAAACCACTTCACCGCAACGCTCAAAAACCCTCAGTATCTCAAAAAAGACAAAAACTGGGTCACTCTTACGCACCACCGCCACCACCATCACCACCACCACTATCATCATCATCATCATTAAGAAGCACAACTAATCTAGCAAAGTAAGGAGACAGATATTTAAACATTTCACAAAGTTCTCCACTCCAGTCTCTCTCTCTCTCTCTCTACTCATAATACCATACATCATTACAATTAACAAACACTAAGACACTTAACCTAACCTAACCTAACTTGTCTCACTCCGTACATGGCACCCTGATCTTAAAGGCACTCGACCCCGCTACTCGTGACCCCTGACCCGTGACCCAGTGACCCGCTTGGCAGCCTGGAGTCCTGCGGCGGCTGTCCTGGCCGGGATGAAGATCTAATCGGAGGTCACAAGCAGGATTGTTGTTTGCTACCAATATTAGAAGACAGGAAACTGTAATCAAATACCTCTTCTCCTCCTCCTCCACCTCCTCCACCTCCTCCTCCTCCTCCTCCTCTGCCCTTCTTGCCTCTCTGTTTACCGGGGAAAAAGGGAAGAGATGAAGGGAAGAGCATGGTGAGTGAAAAGGCAGAAGGGTAAACAAACACACACACACACACGCACACTCACACGCAAACACACACACACACACACACACACACACACACACACACACACACACACACACACACACACACACACACACACACACACACACACACACACACACACACGATAGACACGTTCACTTCCCTTCACGTGACCAATACGTTCGTGTTCCCCACGAAATTGTGTCCATTCCGAGAGTCATCAAGACCTATACAGCTCTCCAAAAAACCTCTCTCACCATGAAAAAAGTAAAAAAAAAAAAAAAAAGCCTTGAAAAGATTAAAAGACAAAAAAAATAACGTTCCTGCTAAAAATAAAGGTAGAAAATGTAAAGAAAAGACATAGAAGCTCAGTTAGATTGATTTAGCTAGGTTAGATTATGTTTGACGGAAAGAATTACAGAAAAACACACCTTGGAAGAATTGAAATATAGAAAAAAAAACACATCAAGCTAATAAAGATAGAAAATGGAAAGAAAAGACATGGAAGCTAAGTTAGATCAAGTTAGATAATGTTTTTGGGAAAATCACAAAATACACGCTTTGGAAAGATAAAAGATAGAAAAATAAAAACCATCATACTAAAAGAAAGACAGAAAAAGAAAACAAAACAAAGGAAAGTCAGTCAGGTGAAGTGAGACTGATTTAGTTACGTTAGCTTATGATAGAAGAAAAAAAATATCACCAAAACACGCCTTGAAAAGAGACAAACAAATATAAAACTACAGAAAAGGGCAAAATAAACACATAAAATTTAGTCAGTACAGTTAAATTAGACCAGTTTAGTTACGTTAGGTTGATTTAGACACGGCAAGGTACTGTAACTTTACCTAAGAGAGAGAGAGAGAGAGAGAGAGAGAGAGAGAGAGAGAGAGAGAGAGAGAGAGAGAGAGAGAGAGAGAGAGAGAGAGAGAGAGAGAAACAGAAAGGAAAAGAGAGAGAAAGACGAAGAAACAGAAAGAAAAAGAAAGAGAGAAAGAGAAAGAGCGTCCGTGAGAAAGTGTCCGTGTAAGAGAGTCCGTTTGAGCGTCCGTATGAGAATTCCGTGCGAAAATGTCCGTGCGAAAATGTCCGTGCGAGAGTGTCCGTACGTACCGCCCACCTCTCTACAGGACAAGACGTTTACCGGTCACGCAAAGGACACCACGTACTATTCTTCCGGCGTGATACAATTCCGAAGAGGGGGAGGGAGAGACAGCCCCCTATGAGTGGGACACAAAAGGGGGCAGAATGGAGGGAGAGGGGGGGCGTTGTTAAGGTGGAGGTAAAGTGGAAGGGGTTGTTTTCTGGTGGAGGGTAAATTGATGCAGGTGGAGTGGTGATAGTGGTAGTGGTGGTGGTGGTGGTGGTGGTGGTGGTTATAGGCACGACAATGTAGGTAGAGAGAGAGAGAGAGAGAGAGAGAGAGAGAGAGAGAGAGAGAGAGAGAGAGAGAGAGAGAGAGAGAGAGAGATCAATACTCTATTTCTGTCTGCCCTAAGCTACCGCACCACACCGCCGCCAGGACACCAGGACGCACCAGCGAACCACCACATTCCGGAATGAACCACAGAGAACCGGACTGACGGGCCATCACACGGAACATTCCCGAGAAGAGGAAGCGAACCGAGCCCTCCGTGACGAACCGGGCCAGAGAACAAAGAGCAAATGTAGAACCGGAAGGGAATATGGACCGAATTGGATAAAAATGAACCGGCATGTACCAAGATGGACCGGAGGGAATCGCAATGCACCAGGTTACAGTGAAGTATGAAAATACCGGACCGGAACGCGATGAACCGGTGAACCAAGAAGAACCGGAAAGGACCGTACTGAACCAAAATGAAGTGAGACAGACAGAGAACCGAGATGGACGACGGAAAATCAGCTGAGGGAACCAATGATGAACCGGAAAACGTAACGAGACATAAGGAACCGGAAATAGACCGTAGTGAAATAAGATGAACCGAAGAATGAACCAAATAGCCGAACTACAACGAAAAGCTGAAAACCTAAGACATAAAATTAACCTTAGCGAACCGGTACGCAATAATTAGAACCAGAATATGGAACCGTACTTAAGCAACGGACCTCAGACATCCATATAGAACCAAACCAATAGAAAGAAACGTATCAGAAGCAGCAAGAGTGAACCGAATTGAACCGAAGGCAGTAACCGACAATCCGGAATGAATAAAAAAAAACTAAGAATGCTAAAAATGGAACCGAAATGAATAAATTAACCGAACCAGCTGATATGAACCCCCAAATGGACCGGAACTGGGGGACTGAGGGTAGAATAACGAACTATGAACCAGGAAATGAAGCAATGAACCCCCTAAGACATGAAACACTCAAATGAACTACGAGTGAAGTATTTTGAATAGAAACGAACCGCAGTGAACCGGACTGAACCAAGATTCATTAAGGAGGTTCATTTGCCGCGTGAAGCTTGGAGGAGAAAAAGCAGGTTGTGAAAGAGAGAGAGAGAGAGAGAGAGAGAGAGAGAGAGAGAGAGAGAGAGAGAGAGAGAGAGAGAGAGAGAGAGAGAGAGAGAGAGAGAGAGAGAGAGAGAGTAAACAAAATCTCTCTCTCTCTCTCTCTCTCTCTCTCTCTCTCACATTTTCCTCTTCGTCAATTTTCCTCACATTTTTTCTCCTTTTCTTTTTTTTTTCTCTCTCATCTTTTTTTTTTCTTTTTCCGTTCCTCTTTTCATTTTTCATCGCTTCTTTTCTCCTCATCTTTCTTCAACGGAGCCTTCACACACAAGCACACATTCATTTCTCTCTCTCTCTCTCTCTCTCTCTCTCTCACATACACAGAGGGGGTCAGGGGAGACACAAAATGGATTCATGGGAGAGCATACAGAAAGAGAGAGAGAGAGAGAGAGAGAGAGAGAGAGAGAGAGAGAGAGAGAGAGAGAGAGAGAGAGAGAGAGAGAGAGAGAGAGAGAATAACATGGGCAAGGAGGCAGACAAAATTCGACTAGCAAGGTTAATCATCATCATCATCATCATCATCATCATCATACCATATACCAAATCAAGAAACAGCGAGAGAGAGAGAGAGAGAGAGAGAGAGAGAGAGAGAGAGAGAGAGAGAGAGAGAGAGAGAGAGAGAGAGAGAGAGAGAGCCAGGCATACAAAGCAAGTAGTAAAAAGTTAATAGCAGGAGCAGCAGAAGCAATATTTGTAGGTTGAAACTCTCTTGCCAAACAGACCAAGCAGAGAGAGAGAGAGAGAGAGAGAGAGAGAGAGAGAGAGAGAGAGAGAGAGAGAGAGAGAGAGAGAGAGAGAGAGAGAGAGAATAACAATAACATACAAGGTTCACAGCCACGCATTACAAAACTCACTTTAATATACAACAGAAATAAACAAGTGCATAATAAAAAGAGAGAGAGAGAGAGAGAGAGAGAGAGCGAGAGACAGAGAGAGAGAGCTATTTTCTCACTATCTCTAAAACAAACACGACCAACCCCCACGACAGTCAGTCCTTATTGAGTCGTACCCGCTGCATTGTGGTCGTGGTGGTGGTGGTGGTGGTGGTGGTGAGTGGGTAAGAATAACATTGATAGTGACAGTGATGGTGAATGATACAGTGATGATAGTGACAGTAGGTGGGTTGGTGATGGTGTCTTGTTACCCTGCACCGTGACTACTGAGTTCAGGTCTTCGTCTTGTTCTCTGTTGGTGGTGATGAGAAGGAAGGAAGGAGGGTTATCAAGGTTACTGTAAGCCTTCCCTCTGGTGGTGGTAGCGGTGGTGGTGGTGGTGGTGGTGAGGAAGGGTAGAAATGGTGTGAGGCTGGTTGGCTTCCTGCAGCTTCATGCGTGGTGGTGATTGCAAGGAGGAGGAGGAGGAGGAGGAGGAGGAGGAGGAGGAGGAGGAGGTGGTGGTGGTGGTGGTGGTGGTGAGGAGGAGGTTGTGGGGGAAGAGGATTGTGGGTGGAACGAAGGAAAGGAGAGGAGAGAGAGAGAGAGAGAGAGAGAGAGAGAGAGAGAGAGAGAGAGAGAGAGAGAGAGAGAGAGAGAGAGAGAGAGAGAGAGAGATAGCGGATGAAAATGAATAACATGAGGAGATGGTGATGTAAGAATATGTAGAAGGAGAAGGAAAGAAAAAAAAGGAAGAGAAGGAGAAGAAAAAGAAGCCAGAATTGTAGTACCCGGCTTATCTTTCCTTCCTTTCCTTCACTTCCTTCCTCTCCTTCTCTCCTTCGTCCCCAGCAGGAGGTTGCCGCCGGCCGCTTGACCCTCGCATGACACTCTTTCGTGCGAGGGAAGAGGGACGTGGCAGGGGAGGCGCAGGGGTGGCTAGGGCGGGACTGGGGAGTAGGGGCAAAGAAGCAGGAAGATGGAGGAAGGAGGAAAAACGGTTAAGGAGGGGGAGAGGACATTGGAAGGGGACTCATGAAGGGGAAGACGTCAGAAGGTTAGTATTCATCCCCACGAGGATTTGGGGGATAGTTCTGGTTGCGTTGGAGTGTTTTGGGAGAGGCGGTTAAGTTGAAATGGTAGCCGATTAGATCCTAAAGAGCCGCGTTATTCTAATCTTGTTTTCTTGTTTTGGTTTCTTGGAACGAGTAAGAGAGAGAGAGAGAGAGAGAGAGAGAGAGAGAGAGAGAGAGAGAGAGAGAGAGAGAGAGATGCTGTAGCCGTTTAAACACATACTCAATTTTTTCTATCAGAGCAAGGTAGAGAATGGCAATAACATATCCTATAATTTTTCTCTTTCTTTCTTTTTTTCTCTCTCTCTCTCTCCTGTGCGGTTCATTTCAAGGTCAGACTGTGGAGAGCGGTTGTGTAATCTTAATAAAACGTCTCTGGGCTTCCCTTCTCACGGTGCGGCTGTGTTTTAATTAAGTCTCGAGTCTTTTTTTTATCTTTCATCGTGGAGTCAATCTTGCGGGAAGCCTTTGAAACAGACCGTAGCTAATATCATCTTTACTTTCATTGTTTTTTATCTTTATTATCAGAAGGGAGTGAGATCTTAGCGTGTATCAGTAACGTAACATCAAGGAACATCCCTCTTGTGCCTCACGCGGATTACATGAGTATACCCTTCACATCTTCCGGCTTGACTCTTATTCTTTTTCATGAGTGAGTTTTTGTGGAGAAGGTACAAACGTGTGGCTGTCAACGTCCTTTCCACCGAACGACAATACAAGAGTTGGAAAGGAGATACGGTTTCAATGAAGTCTCTTATGCAAGGCTCATCACAGGGCAATCAATGAGAGAGAGAGAGAGAGAGAGAGAGAGAGAGAGAGAGAGAGAGAGAGAGAGAGAGAGAGAGAGAGAGAGAGAGAGAGAGAGAGAGAGAGACGCATTATGACTTTGCTATAACGCGTTCATTCACTCTCAGTCTATCAATTCCACGCTTTCCACTGCTCTTGGCCACTGTCCTCTTATGTACACGATCAATTAATCAATCAATTTAAAAAAAAAAGCCATCAGTGAAAACTAATATGCCTTATGAGTCAAAAATACATCACTGCGTAGCTTTTCCCTCCCACTCTCTCTCTCTGTAAACCCGGAGGCGGAGAGATAGAGAAAGAGAGAGAGAGAGGCGAATCGAGGCTAGGCGAGGCGTGCGGCGCGAGAATGTTTATAAAAATCGCAGAAATTCCCGAATATTTAAATTTCTCCCGAATCCTCCAACTTAACCAAGAGGAAGTTAAAGTTTACAATTCATGTTGGGCTCGTGGGTGAAGGGAAGAGGGGGAGAGGAGGCTGAGGGGAACGAGGGAAGGTAAAATATGTGTGGGAGCATCTTGGTTCCATAGAAGTAGGGGAAAGAGATGCGAGGGAAGGATGAGGGGAAGGAGGGACTAAAATGAAGGAAGGGGAGGCATTCGAGGAGCAGGTACAGATGTGAGGGAAGATAAGTGAGGGAAATGGCGTAAGGTAGTAAGGATAACATGACCGAGGGGAAGAAATAGGAAGATAAGGAGAAGGAAAGAGCAAAAGAGAACAAAGAGGAAAAAGAAGAATGGAATTAAAATGAAGGAAAAGAGGAGTAGGAATAGAGGAGAGGGAACGAAGGAAAAGATAGATTATGAAGGAGAGGAATTAAGAGAAGGAGGAATCAAGAAGGAAAAAGCGAGAGAGACTGTAGGGGAAGGAAGAGGAAGGTAAATAGAAAATAAAGGTAACGTAAGGTAAGGTTAGTTAAGGTAAGATTAGGTTAGGTTAGATTTGGTTAGACAAGTTAAAATTGATTTGGTTGATAAGGTAAGGTTAGGTAAGGTGAGGCAAAGTAAGGTAAGGTAAATTTGTGTTAGGTTAGACAAGGTAAGGTAAGAAAACGTTGAGGTAAGATAAAGTAATATGACAGCGATTTAAATGTTACAGGTAAGGTCAGGTAAGGTCAGGAGGTATATCGAGATAGACTTTACAGATAGGAGCAGGTAAGGGAAGGTCAGGTCTGGCTCAGGGAAGGTCACGGATAGGGTAGAGGTAGGAACATAACCTTAATTAAGAGGAAGCTGGGAGGCACCTGGGGAATAGGCAGGTGTGGTGGAGGTGTGTGAGGTGACGGGGAGAGATTAGTTAGGCAGGTGATACTGAGATAATAGTAAAGTAAAACATCATCAGCTCATGCAGAATAGACAACTCACTAAATAACTTCGACCTGTTACTTAGGTGTGTTTCAATGTTGAGGTGTTTTACAATGGCTATCTTAGAATCTATTAATTTAGTATGAAAACAACAGCACTTTCTTTTTTTATTGTTTTCTTTTAGTTTTTAGTCTTTTTTTTTTTTTTTTGCGTTTCCCCAAAAGTGTGATACCAATACAAAAACAGACCATAACTTTTTTTAATGTTTTCAGACAGATGTGTTAAAAAAAATAAATGTATTCTGATTTATTTATACCTTTGTGTGTGTGTGTGTGTGTGTGTGTGTGTGTGTGTGTGTGTGTGTGTGTGTGTCCCAAATAAAATCTTAAATGTAGTCGTATCCAATATTACATACCCAGTGTGTGTGTGTGTGTGTGTGTGTGTGTGTGTGTGTGTGTGTGTGTGTGTGTGTGTGTGTGTGTGTGTGTGTGTGTGTACAATGTCCCCTGAAATACAATCCCTCCTGCGTGCCCCGTGCCCCGTGCCCTGTGAGCCGCCCTCCCGTGAGCAAGTAAGGTAAGTAAGGCAGGTAATGAAGTAAGGTGACCTAGCACTAATTGGCAGCAAGGTGAGGTGAAGCCTGTGACCCCTGGAGGCACCATCATCGCACGAGGCCAGTCTTGTTGGCCCCATCAAGACTGGGACGGGGGTGGGAGGCAGCAAGAGGCTAAGAGACGTAACAGTAGTAGTAGAAAGAGATAGATCACATGACCAACTCAAGTCAATCCAAAAAATCAACCAAACTAAGGAAGGAAATCAACCAAAGATGCTGGATTCAATTCAGTATAGACAGTGTAATAAGAGCAAGCAAACCCTTACTTCTTTCTTCTTTCTGCCAAATTTCATTCCACCACCCTGGGGGGACGGGGGGAGAAGGGAGACACTGCGGTTAGGAAGATACACACACACGCACACGAGCGCGCACTCACGCACGCGCAGAAGACAACGTGCGGGCAAAATGCAATACAGTAAAGGGGAAAAAAGCTGCAAAGTTAAAGGGGGACACAAAAAAGGGGACACATAGAGGGGACACAAGGGGACTTTTAAAGAGGGAAAATGGGGCAGAGAGGGGACTTAATGTCTAAATATAGGGGGTACTTTAGAATATTAAAGGGAGGGCAATGAAGAGGGACCACAAGGGGGCTGCTGGGGAAAGAGGGGACCTGCTGTCTAAATATAGGGGGTCCTTAGGGAATTAAAGGGAAGGGGGACTAGGCAATAGAAAATGGGTAAAGGGGAGCTGTTAAAGGGATAAAGGGAGACCAGAAGAAGGGGAACTAATAGCTAAAGGGAGGGGAAGGGAGAATACAATGCTGATTTCTAAGTGGAGAGGAAAAAAAGAAGAGAAAAGGAAAAAAACTAAGAAAAAGGGAGAATATTTGAGAGAGAGAGAGAGAGAGAGAGAGAGAGAGAGAGAGAGAGAGAGAGAGAGAGAGAGATTTATCGTACTAAAATCACACAGCATTGTTAGTAAATAGTGAAGGAAGGGGAGGTGGGAGGAAAGTGGAGGGAAGGGGGAGGGAGGAAGGGATGTGGAGGGATTAGAACTTAAGGGAGGGAGGGAGGAGATAAGAGGGGAAGGAAACAAGCTATTAGGGGAACAATGGGACGCTGGAAAAGCAAAAAAAAAAAAAAAAAAAATGACAATAACAATAATGAAAAAAAAAAAAAAAATCTGAGGAGAATCTAAACAAGAGGCACATTGAGAAACACACTAAAGGTACACAAATCTATTAAGTAAAAGTTAAGTAAGTAAACACACACACACACACACACACACACACACACACACACACACACACACACACACAAGTAAGTATTGGCACAGGTAATGGTAACACAGGAGAACACAAAGGAAGATCACACAGCAGCATCAGCAGACCTGTTGGCCCACACCAGGCTGTTTTGGGGGATCACGTAAGCACATTGATAGAACAGGGAAGAGTCATAACACGCACACACACACACACACACACACACACACATACACACATACACACACACACACACAAACACTCAGACACGCAATTGAGTTTACACTGGCATCTTTTTCCATTAATTCCACGTAAATGTGTTATATTTTTTCCTTCCTTCATAAATTCCTCATCAAATCAGAATCCACATTTTCATTTATCTATAAGCGAATTTATTTGATCTATTTTTCATATTCCGTAGAAGAGAGCAGTTCTTTTTTTTTTTTTTTTGTTAGTCTACGTTATAAAATTTCACAAAAAGATAGATAAAAGTACACAAGAAGAGGGAAAATGCCTGTATAAACACACACACACACACACACACACACACACACACACACACACACACACACACACACACACACACAAATGAAAGCAGAACAAACTGTGAGAGAAAAAAGAAAAGAAAAAGAAAAGGAGATAGACCTTAGAGACTTAAGAGAGTTAGTAGACAAAAGCACACGTGTTGAGAAGGGTGATGAAGGAAGCACATTACGGGGCCAGTGAATACTTTAAAGGGGCGGGACAACACACTGTAGAAAAGGAAGACTTAAAAAGGACCATTGAAACGCTATAGAACGGAAGCACACACAGAGTTTATCCTTTAGGGACACAGGAGAGAGAGAGAGAGAGAGAGAGAGAGAGAGAGAGAGAGAGAGAGAGAGAGAGAGAGAGATTAAAGGGAAAAAATATGATGGAAGGGAATCTGCTAAAAATATATTAAAAAGAGGAGGAGGAGGAGGAGGAGGAGGAGGAGGAGGAGGAGGAGGAGGATAAATTTATTGACAATAGAAATATGTTAAAATGAAGCAGAGAGTATGAATATTTTTAGGGAGCAATGCAGTATTTCAAAGTGTGATCCGGGAGAGAGAGAGAGAGAGAGAGAGAGAGAGAGAGAGAGAGAGAGAGAGAAATAATAAAAAGAAGAAAACGAGTGAAAAGGTAAGAAAAAAAGAGAAATAATAAACGGATAAATTTGCATAATGAAAGAAAACATTGAATAAGACACACACACACACACACACACACACATTTATATAAACAATAATAAAAGAAAAAAAACGAGGGATTATGAAAGAAAACGGTGGATAATTGGAACTGGTAAAGGGGAAACTACATCAAAACACACACACACACACACACACACACACACACACACACACACACACACAGAGGCTGAAAAAAGTAAGTCATTAGTGAGAGACCATAACAATAACAACAACAACATCAACAACAACAACAATAACAATAAAAATCAGAACTAGAGAAGGAGGACAACTGTAATAAGAAAAAAAAAACAATTAAAAAAACAACAACAACAGCAACACTACTAATCACTCTACAAACAACAACAACAATCACAAACAAACAACAACAACAACGTGAATTACAAACATCAACAGTAACAATCAGTGAGGGGGAAGAGTGGGGGGGGAGAGGGAAGAGGGAGGGTACAAAGAGGGAGGATTATGAAACTATAATCTACAAAGGGTGCCAAGAGATTCAAAATTAGGCAACGTACTACAGCATAGGAAGGTTCGGTGCGCTTAACAACTCGGCCCATCATTGTCATCATCATTATTATCTTTATACAAGACTTGCCATATGTAGACTTAACCTCTTCAATACTGGGACACATTTTTGCCTTGAGATTTCTGTACGATTAGACCATTTTCTTGACATTAGGAAGGGCTCATGGAGGTCAGAAGATTAATGGCCATTGTCGTCACTATTTTAATCCCCTCATAAGTTTCTAAAGCTGTACATTTCTACCTTGAGATTTGTGTACGATTAGACCATTTTCTTGACATTAGAAAGGGCTCATGGAGGTCAGAAGATTAATGGCCATTGTCTTCACTATTTTAATCCCCTCATAAGTTTCTGAAGCTGTACATTTCTACCTTGAGATTTGTGTATGATCAGACCATTTTCTTGACATTAGGAAGGAGTCATGGAGGTCAGAAGATTAATGGCCATTGTCTTCACTATTTTAATCTCCTCATAAGTTTCTGAAGCTGTACAAAATCTTCAAATAGTAAGCAGAACGAGTATAGAAATGTGGCATGGTGCTGAAGGGGTTAATGGCTTTCTGTAGCTCACTATTGTCATTATTATTTACCTACAGACATTGGGAATGGTTGGGGATCGCTGAAGAAGGCACTGTAGAAGGAATACAAGGATAGCGATGAATTCCTACAGCTTCTCATTTTACTTATCTATCTTCATCATCTTTTACCTGAAAGGATCTCTGCAGGATGCACTGAAGAAGGAATACAAGAATAGAGATGGCTTCCTACAGTTTCTCATTTGTCTTATCTATCTTCATCATTCTTTACCTGAAGGGATCTCTGACAGCACTGAAGAAGGGACTAAAGGACAAACTCGCCAGCTCATCTCTTCTTTCCTGCATGACTTTCACTGCAGTGGGAGGTCTTGTGGAGGGAGGGGGATGGTGTTGGGGTGTTGCAGAGAAGGGCAAGTGGGGAGGGTAGGAATAGACAGAGATGTTTTGAGCTTTAATCATCTTATTTTTGCTTTCAATGAGTGTCTGAAGTCCTTGGGGTTGTCTAGAGGAACACAATGGGGTTAAGGGAGAGGGATAGTGACGAGAAATGACTTAAAACGCAGTCCTTTTCTATTAGCGCATCTTAGTTTCTGCACGGCGCCGTCTGGGTGTGTGCAGGGGTGAGGGGGCGGAGCGTGGAGGGACAGGGATAGGCAGGGAGGGGAGGGGAGGCGTGAGAGAGGCCGTGAAGTGAAGGGAAGGGCTTACAATTCTATCTTTTGTCCTTTTTCTATTATCATCCTATCCTTTTGCGTCCATAGGTTTGTGGTGAGGGGTGAGGGAGAGGTCTAAGGGAGGCAGTGAAGTGGAGAGGGCGCTGGGAGAGGACGGGCGTGCGGGCGGGGCTCGAGCGGCAGCCACACCGAACCTTCCTGACGCAGTTGCCAGTGATCGCGATAAATGTTAGACTCAAAGGTCGCGGGTCATGGAGGCGCTGCGGTGACTCCTCCTCCTCCTCTTCCTCCTCCTCCTCCTCCTCCTCCTCTTCATTCTCCTCTTCCTCCTAGTCTTCATTCTACATCCTTTAGCTACTGATTCACCAGCCAGCCAGTCACTCCTGCAGGCAGCGTGGCGGCGGCTGAGGCGTGGTGGTGGTAACGGAGGGGATGTAGGTCACGGCGGCGCCTCCACAGCCGCTAAGGTCATGGCAGGAGACGGGACAAGAGAGGGCCAGGGGGAGATTCTTCTGTCTCTTCAGCACCTTGGCATGACTGTCTTCTCTTACTGCTTCCTCCATTCACTACCTTACACCATTCTTCTCCTCACTCTGCTATTTCTTTTTTGTCTTCCCTTTTAAAACCATGTCATATAGTTTCCTTCTCCTTCTCCCTTCAGTATCTTATCTTAATTCATCCTCCTCCTCCTTCTCCTCCTCCTGCTGATGCCTTCCACGTCACTCTCCGTCATGTGCAGCCACTCACTGACACACACTCTTCCCTGCGAGGCGCTCTAGCAATGCCACCTTACCTTACTGAACCACCCAGCCAAACCCTTAACAGCACTTACTACTATTACTTCCTCAAACCCTACAACAGCTTATCGTCCTCCTACTCCTCCTACTCCTACTTCTTCTTCCCCTCTAGCAGTGTGGCCTTACCTCCCCCTCCTCCTTCTTCTTTTGTAGTTCATTCTTCTTAGCATTTTCCTCGGCGATGCGGGCTTCTATGGCAGCAAGACTCTCCTGTGTGAACGGACGAAACACACTACGTTCCTCTTCATTCAAACTCTCGGATTCTTCACTCATGGTCTACAACAGGTACCAGTACATGACCGCCTGGACTGGCTGCCTTCCTGCGTCTTCTGTCTCCTGCTGTTGCTGCGGATACTGGGCTGGCTCCTGCTGATACTGCTGCTGCTGCTGCTGCTGCTTACGCTGCTGCTGGTATGGATGCTGGTGTGGTAGATAAACAGAGGTGGCCTGAGCTGCTCCCTCACACCAACCGCAGCTCCACCACTGCAAAGAAAGAGAGTGCTGTTAGACTATGCTGTGTGCTGTGTGTGTGTGTGTGTGTGTGTGTGTGTGTGTGTGTGTGTGTGTGTGTGTTCGTGTT
>NC_059281.1:14597401-14599901 GCF_017591435.1 Portunus trituberculatus
TGTGTGTGTGTGTGTGTGTGTGTGTGTGTGTGTGTGTGTGTGTGTGTGTGTGAGAGGAGGAAACACACAGCTCAACACTCCATCAGAAAGAAACACCCGCTTACCAGTAGTAATCAGCAGTAAACTCACTCACTCTCTCTCTCTCTCTCTCTCTCAGCAGGAAGGAGGGAAACTGGAGGCAAAGGAAGAGAAAATGAAGAGAGAGATACAGAGAGAGAGAGAGAGAGAGAGAGAGAGAGAGAGAGAGAGAGAGAGAGAGAGAGAGAGAGAGAGAGAGAGAAAGAAAGAAAGAAAGAAAGAAAGAAAGAAAGAAAGAAAGAAAATCGAATAAAGAGAAAGAAAATGAGAAACGAAATGAAAAGGAGAACAGGAACTGAAGAAAAGGAAGAGGAGAAGGAAGGGAATTGGAAAGGAAGGAAGTATGTCAGGAATGAGAGGAATGGAGCTTACAGAGGTTAGTGTGAATGGGTCTTTGTGGAGGCCGGGAAGGGTGGAGGAAGGGAGGAAGAGAGGGTGGAGGGCTGGAGAAAGGGAGGAAGGAAGGATGGACGAATGAGAGGGGTGGAGGAAGGAAGGATATAGGAGTGATAGGAGTGGAAGGGGGTTGAGGAAGGGAAAAGTGGAAGGGGTGGAGGAAGGGAGGAATTGAGAAGGGAAGGAAAGGAAAAGTGAAGGGGTGGAGGAAGGAAAGGGTGGAAGGGTGGAGGAAGAGAAGGAAATGGAAGGGTGGAGAGGTGAAGGAAGGAAGGAAGGAAGGAAGGAAGGCAAAAGTGGAATAGTGGGGGAAGGGAGGGAGAGAGTGGAGGAAGAGAGAGAGAGAGAGAGAGTGTGTGGAAGGAGAGGGAAGGAGACAGCGGAGGAAGGGAGGAAGGAGTGGAGGAGTGGAGGGAAAGAGTGGAAGAGTGGAGAGAAAAAGTGAAGGAAAAAGAGAAAAAGGAAAAAAAAAACTAGTCACTGAAAGGAGAAGAGAAAAAGAAAGAGAGAAAAGAAGGAATAACGAAGGAAGGAGAGAAATGAATGAATAAAAAAACAGAATATAAAACAAAAGAAAAAAAATGCAAATGATGAATGGAAGGACGAAAACAGGAAGAGAGGAAGGAGGAGAAAAGGAAGCAGTGAGGAGGGAGGGAGGGAGGGAGGGAAGGAGTAGGAGAGGAGGAGTGTGGGGAGTGGGTGAGGGAGGAAGAGAAGTGAGAAAAGGAGAGAAAAGAAGAGAAGGAAAGGAAGGAGAGAGGGAGAGAAGAGGTGAATAGGAACGAGAGACAGAAAGGAGAGAAAGAAAAGTGAAAAGAAAGCAAACATGAGAAAGAAGGGAAAAGCAAGAATAAGAGAGAGAGAGAGAGAGAGAGAGAGAGAGAGAGAGAGAGAGAGAGAGAGAGAGAGAGAGAGAGAGAGAGAGAGAGAGAGAGAGAGAGAGAGAGAGAGAGAGAGAGAGAGAGAATGCAAACTCCTCAGACAGTATGACCTTTAGTAGTGTTCTTTGCAACCTCACGACGCCACAGCCGCCCACCACAAGGGAACACAAAGGAAGTACCCCCACCACCACCGCCACCACCACCACCACCACCTCTACACCTGTTGACCCCCGCTAGACTGTCTGTGATAAGCTCCACTAATTTGAATAAAAGTGGAATTGTAAAGTTGAATATTCCTCCTCTTTCTCCTCCTTCCTCCTCCTCCTCCTCTTCTATTCTTTCTCACAAGGAAGAGCAAGATTGGAAAGTTATTACAAAGAAGATTGAATATTAGAGGAGGGAAAAAATACGAGGAAAAAATGAGAAGAAAAGACAAAACGTTAAATTGCTACTAGTCTGTCTACCCTGAAGTGTCTCAAAGGTTCCAAACATACAGTAGCTCATTGTTGAGATCATTCATCTGATGTGAATAATATTTGTTTTCTGTTGAGCGTGCCTAGGGGTCCGAGGGGTCTCCAAGCGCACGGGTTCGAATCCTGTCCACAGTCCGAGCGTAGGTTGGGCTTCCTCACTCAGGGCAACGGTTTCCTAGCGGGTGGGCTTTGAGATACGAGGTACCCTAAACAGTATCCCCATTAGTCCATAAATTTCCGTGAAAAAGCCCACATGGTATAAATAAAAAAAAAAAAAAATGATGACTACGGCTTTCATCAAGATCTCACGCATTCCCCGGGACACCATTCAGACTGGGTTCCAAACATACAGTAGCTTGTTGATGAGATGATTGTTTTGATGTGAATAATACTTGTTTTCTGTTGAGCAGCACATTTATGACAAAGATAGGCTGACCCAGGAGCCATTTTAGAGTAGACAGACTATAAAAATAATAATGATAATAATATTGGTAGTAATGCTAAAAACAACACTAACAACACTACGAAAGGAGGTTAAACAACACTCCGCAATGCAACAAAACAACACAACGCAATTTGAGCAGCAACACAATAACAACACAGAGGGAGAGGGAAAAACAGACACTGCAACACTAGGAACACCACAACGAACGGTAACACAAGATAAGACTC
>NC_059281.1:14604901-14609901 GCF_017591435.1 Portunus trituberculatus
TAGAAAAAAAATCACATTCTAAGGAGAACAAAAAGTGTAAGAAAGAAAGGAAAGGTGAGAAATTTCCATAAAAAGTAGAAAGGGAAGACAAAATCATACTAGTTAAAGAAGGACAGTTTCTTGACGACTGCAGTAGTAGTAGTAGTAGTAGTAGTAGTAGTAGTAGTAGTAGTAGTAGTAGTAGTAGTAGTAGCAATTGTTGTTGTGATGAAGGTAAGGACAGAAAAAATAATACTAAATTAAGAATACAAACAATAACAATAACTATAACAACAACAGCAACAACAACAACAACAACAACAACAACAACATCAACAACAACAACAACATGCACGCCACGAACATCATACTGCGACACACTAATGCACAAGATCGAAGAGAGAGAGAGAGAGAGAGAGAGAGAGAGAGAGAGAGAGAGAGAGAGAGAGAGAGAGAGAGAGAGAGAGAGAGAGAGAGAGTATAGCACCACCACCAGCGCCACCAGTAACCCAACCATCACTCCTAAGGGACCTAACCGACATCTACCTCCTCCTCCTCCTCCTCCTCCTCCTGTTCCTCCTCCTTTATTTTGTTGTTTTTCCGTTTTCTTTCTCCTATTTCATTATTTTCAATCTGTTATCATTTATTTTATTTATCTGATTATTCTATTTACTGTGTTTACCTTCTCCTCCTCTTCCTCCTCCTCTTGGCTTTCCTTTGTATTCCTCCTCTTTCTCCTCCTCCTCCTCCTCCTCCTCCTCCTCTAAGCAAATTCGCGGACGACACCAAAATAATGAGCAAAGTTACATCGACGTCACAATGGCAAGAACTGCAGTGTGACTTAAATAAACTGACACGCTGGGCAGAAAAATGGCAAATGAAATTCAATATAGAAAAGTGTAAAGTCCTACACATTGGAAGTAACAATGTACAAGCAAAATACGCAATGAGTAATGTACCTCTGGCAAGTGCTGAGAATGAAAAAGATCTTGGTGTTGTGGTGTCTAAAGATCTCAAGCCGAGCAAACACTGCACAGAAGCAGTAAAGAATGCAAATAAATTAGTTGGGTTCATTGGAAGAACCTTTGAATTTAAATCAGAAAAAGTTATCCTTACTTTATATAACTCATTGGTGCGTCCTCAGCTTGAATACTGTGTGCAGTTCTGGTCACCATATTACAGAAAAGACATTGAAAAACTGGAAAGGATCCAGCGTAGAGTGACCAAGATGATTCCGAGATTGAGAAACAAGCCGTATGAGGAACGACTGGAAGCATTAAATTTATTCAGCTTAACAAAGCGCAGGATAAGAGGAGACCTAATCGAAGTTTTCAAAATTTTTCAGGGATACAACAACCTTGATGTCAATAAATATTTTACTATTGATCATTCCACCATAACAAGGAATAATGGATTTAAAATTACACCAAAACGCTTTAAAACCCACGAGGCAAAGCACTTTTTCTTTAATAGAATAGTTAACATTTGGAATAAGCTTCCTTCTGAAATAGTAAACAGTACTTCCATTGCATCATTCAAAAACAAAATTGATAAATATTTAAAGAATAACCCCAACAAGCTCTCTTCTTGTCTGAATAATTAAACATGATACTATATTAACTTTCTTATAGATAGATATGTAGAGTTCACCGTAGGGTGAATAATAGAATCTCCTTTCATCCTTTCCTGTGAAAATTCCATGTCAGTTTTTTTCCATACTGCATGGTACTTTTCCAAGCTATTTTCCATGCCAGCGAAAGCTGGAGGGAGTGGTGGGTGGGGAGGAGCCTTCTCCTGTACTGTCCTGTCTCTCTTATCTGTAGCCAGTTAGAAGTAGTTACCAAACAGCCTCGAAAGGACCAACAGGTCTGTTGCTGTTTGGCTTTCCTTTGTATTCCTTTGTATTCCTCCTCCTCTTCTTATTCCTTCTCTTTTCTCGTGTCCTCTTTCATGTTTTGCTCCTTTTCCTTGTCCTCATTCGTATCCTTAATATTGTTTTCCTCCTCCTCCTCCTCCTCCTCCTCCTCCTCCTCCTCCTCCTCCTCCTCCTCTTCTTCTTTCTCTTCATCATTCTCTTCTTACTCAGTTACCTCCTTTTCTATAATACTTTCCTGATCTTTATTGTGTTTCTCTTCCTCCTTCTCCTCCTTCTCTTCCTCCTCCTCCTCCTCCTCCTCCTCCTCCTCCTCCTCCTCTTCCAGCCAATCTCTCTCCCTTCCTTCTTTCCTTGTTCTTATTTCTCATCCTGTCTATCATTTCCATTTCCTTTTCTTTCTTCTTTTCCCGTATTCCTTCTCTTCCTCTCTCATCTTATTCCTTTGTTTTGTTATCCTTGTTTTCCTATTTCCGACAAAGAGAGAGAGAGAGAGAGAGAGAGAGAGAGAGAGAGAGAGCTTAACGTGATCAGTGTTCATTGCCACTAAGTACTGCAGTGGAAAGGTGGAAGAAGAAAACGAGGAGGAGGAGGAGGAGGAGGAGCTAGGAGTACACGAAGACGAAGGAGAAGGAGAAGACAATGCATAAATAAAAGAAAGGAAAGAAAGGAAAAATGAGACATACAAGGAAGAGGAAGAATAAGAAGAGGACAACAAAGAAGAACAAGAGGAAAAGGGAATGACAAGCACAAAAAGGACAGGAAGCAACAGATCAAGAGACACTTCAATTTCTTTAACATCTTCCTCCTCCTCCTCCTCCTCCTCCTCCTCCTCCTCCTCTTCTTCTTTTTCCTTCTCCTCCTCTTTCCAACAGTATGCCGTGGGCGGTGGTGGAGCAACTTGGGCAGGGAATACGAGGAGGTGGAGGAGGAGGAGGAAGAGGAGGAGGAGGACGAGGAGGAGGAGGAGGAGGAAGAGGAGAAGTAGGGAGGGAGGGAAGGAGGGGATGATCAATGAGTTTACCTCCCCCTCCTCCTCCTCTGCCTCTCCTCTTGCTCCTCCTCCTCCTCCTCCTCCTCCTCCTCCTCCTCCTCCTCCTCCTCCTCCTCCTCCCTTTGCCCTGTCTCTTTTTCATAACATTACATGGCCATCCCTGTGTGTGTGTGTGTGTGTGTGTGTGTGTGTGTGTAACCCTTAGATCCAGTAACCTATCACAAGCACACACACACACACACACACACACACACACACACACACACACACACACACACACACACACACACACACACACAAATAAAATCCATGGTTAGTTGGACACACACAAAAAAATGCCATGGTGTTTGTGCTGATGGTGGAACGTGGTGGAGGAAGGTGGAAGGGTGGAAGGGTGGAAGGGGTGCCGGGGAGGGAGTAGATATGGAGTGGAAATGATGAGACAGACGAGCGAGGTGGAATGAAGAGTAAAAGAGAGGAGGAAAAGTGGAAATGATATGAAACAAGAAAAATAATGAAAATGGAAGAATTGAGTGGAAGAGGAAGAGGAGGAAGAGAGAGGAGGAGGAGAAAGGGTTGAGGGAGGATGGAGGCGAGGAGTGGATGTAGAAATGACGCAGTGGAGGTTGGCGGACGAGTAGTGGAGGACGTTGTGGAATGCAGGGGTGGAGGGGTGTGGAGGAGGGTGGAGAATGAGCAGCACCACACCCACGGCTTCCAGCAGCCCCCGGGGACCCAGGGGAGGGCGCCGCCTGAGTAAGGGAGGGAGGGACGGGGTGGAGTAGTGGATGGGGGGAGGTCACGAAGGGGCAGAAGGAGGTGAGGGCGGTGAGTTATGACGGAGGGCATCCTGGCGTCACCTTAAGCATGTTATCCGTGGCGGGAGTGTGCGGCGTGTCTGGGGCGGCTGGGTGGGTGGCCTCAGTGGGCGGCCATGGTGCGGGCGGCGGGGAGGTGGCCCGCGGCCCGTCAAACCGTGTCCGTAACACTGGGCCACACCCGCCACACCTCCGTCCTGGCCTCACTCACTAGTTCCTCCCACCCGTGCGTCACTGCTCGCCGCGCCCCCCGGGCATTACGACGCCTCCAGCATGGCCAGATCCTCAGCCGCCTCGGGTACGAAAGGGTCACAGCGTGTACGGCCGCGCGGTGCTCACTGCTCACAAGTCTGGCTCACAATGGACCTGCTGACTGGGAGACACCCCGGTTGCCAGGAGTGGCCCTGCAGGTGTCGTACCGCACCCCACCCCGCTGCCTGGACGCCAACACCACCGATCCTTCCAGAATCAACACACCGCACTGCTCCAGCACCCCGCCAGACACACCCGCACCAACATGCACCCACAACACCTCTGCCCTGCCACAGCACTTCCCATGCACGCCAGATTAGGGAGTACAGAATGCCCTTTGGTGTGTGGCCGTATCGTCCTGCGGGTGCGGGATGGCGGGTGTGTGAGGGTTGGCGGTGCGCAGTGGCGGCACGCAGCACCACCTCGCCTCCACCCTTGGCTTCCCTCCACAATGATTTTACTTAATCTCTCATTTCTAGCCAAACATACATGACAGATGAACCCAAATATAAACCTTCGCCACCCCGCAATACACTGTGGCAGGGTGGGGCAGCAGAGGTGGCGGGCGAGGAAGGGTGAGGCAGAGTGAAGAAGGAGGGTTATACAGGGTAAGGGTGAGGAGGAAGGCGGTGGATGGGTGGGTGCTGTGCAGGGGCTGGGTGGGTGAGGGTGGGTGAGTCATGCAACACCTCCAGCACCATCACACCACCACACCCCCGCCCTATGTTGCACCACCACCACCACTATTCCTCCACACACACACACACACACACACACACACACACACACACGGCTGGCTATGCTGACCCAGTGCTGAGTCGCTGACGCGGCGCCAGCGTGACCTACTCTCGGGAGCTGACGAGAAGGGGACGAGGGGAGAGGGGCGGGGCAAAAGGCACGAAAGGGAAGGGAGGGAAGGCGCCAGAGGGAAAGAAGAGGACGAGGAAAAATCCCAAGAGACCGGAAAAGACAGCCAGTAACGAATATAGGAAGGGAAAATGACGAAAAGAGATGGAACGGGACAGAAAGGGAAGGAAAGATATGACACACTGAGGGGAAAAAAGTGAATGGAAACAGGTAGACA
>NC_059281.1:14632401-14634901 GCF_017591435.1 Portunus trituberculatus
CAAGGCGTGTCGGGCAGTGCAGTCTATCACAGCCTGTACTTTGACGGGCAATCCTATGAAATGTGGAGGGACTGTGTTGAGTGTCTTACTGCTCTTATTGTTGTTGTTGTATGTGTTACTTAGAGAGAGAGAGAGAGAGAGAGAGAGAGAGAGAGAGAGAGAGAGAGAGAGAGAGAGAGAGAGAGAGAGAGAAAGAAAAAGAGAGAAAGAGAGAGATAAAAGCTATGACAATCGTGAAATAGAGCCACTCACACACACACACACACACACACACACACACGCCTTCCATCAGATAACTTGCAACACAATCAACAGTCCACCAGCAGACACAGACAGGCAGGCAGACAGACAGACACACTCGTCAGCCACGTCAGCAGGGCACCAAGAAGTATCAGCAAGGAGGAATGGACCAAGAGGAGGAGGAGGAGGAGGAGGAGGAGGAGGAGGAGGAGGATCAGGAGCTTCTTAAAGAGATTCTAAGAGTCGCCAGTTTGTCTGTGAGTCGGGAAAGTCTCCACAGAATATATATCATTGTGAGATAGCTTTAACTCTCTCTCTCTCTCTCTCTCTCTCTCTCTCTCTCTCTCTCTCTCTCTCTCTCTCTCTCTCTCTCTCTCTCTCGCAATGGTGTTTTGATCCATCACCAATTCCTTGTATTTTTATCTTTTTTCCCTTTTTCTTATTGATTTTTCTATTTCAATGTGTTTTGATTGGAATCTCTCTCTCTCTCTCTCTCTCTCTCTCTCTCTCTCTCTCTCTCTCGATCTTTTTTTATCTTTATTTCCTTTTCCTTATTGATTTTCTTATTTGAGCGTGTGATGTAGTCTCTCTCCTACCCCCCCCTTCTCTCTCTCTCTCTCTCTCTCTCTCTCTCTCTCTCTCTCTCTCTATTCAGCGGCCTGCTCTTCACCCTATCACGCGCCAGCCGCCGCCTACCCACTGAGCACCACAAAGTCATTCCAGCACCCTTTGTGGCGTCCCTCACTGGCCCTTACTGAGGCAAACTACTTCATTATGAGCAAGGATTTAACGTTAATTTTTCCCCGGTTTTGATTTAATTTGATGTGGGTACCTTTTTTCCTTCAGGCTATTAGTGTGTGTGTGTGTGTGTGTGTGTGTGTGTGTGTGTGTGTGTGTGTGTGGGGGTGTTTGATGATGTTTTTACTTGTTTTACTACTGTTCTTGTTTTCTTTTGTTGTTGTTTTTTGTTGTTGTTCCTATTATTGCTATTGTTTTTCTTATATAAATTCGAAGATGGAAGAAATAGAGGACGATATTAAGAGGGAGGATGGATAGTAGGAGGAGCAGGAGGAGGAGGAAGAGGGGGAAGAGGAGGAGGAGAAGGAAGAACGAGAAGAACAAGAGGAGAAAAACAAAGAACAGGAGGAAGAAAAGAACAAATGAGCGGAAAAAAAGACAAGAGGAAAAGAAAAGGAGAGAAGAAAAGATTTAAGTGAAGAAAAAGAGGATGACAAGGAGGAGAGAGAGGAAGACAACAAGGAGGAGGAGGAGGAGGAGGAGGAGGAGGGGCAGCATTAAGATGTAGTGGAGAGGTGGAGAAGTGGAGGCAGCGATGATGGAAGAGTGGATAGGAAGAAGAGGAGAGCATGAGGAAAAAGACTGCTGGAACGGTGAGGGAAGTGGAGGAGGAGGAGGAGAAGAAGAAAGAGGAGGAGGAGGAGGAGTAGGAGGAGGAGGAGGAGGAGGAGGAGGAGGAGGAGGAGGAGGAGGAGGAGGAGGAGAAGAAGAAGAAGAAGAAGAAGAAGAAGAAGAAGAAGAAGAAGAAGAAGAAGAAGAAGAAGAAGAAGAAGAAGAAGAAGAAGAAGAAGAAGAAGAAGAAGAAGAAGAGGAGGAGGAGGAGGAGGAGGAGGAGGAGGAGGAGGAGGAGGAGGAGGAGGAGGAGGAGGAGGAGGAGGAGGAGGAGGAGGAGGAGAAGAAGAAGAAGAAGAAGAAGAAGAAGAAGAAGAAGAGGAGGAGGAGGAGGAGGAGGAGGAGGAGGAGGACGACGACGAAGAGGAAGAGGAGAATAATGTCTTCCCTCAGTGTCCTTTTTCATGTTTACCTTTCCCTCTCCCTCTCTCTCCCTCTCTCTCTCTCTCTCTCTCTCTCTCTCTCTCTCTCTCTCTCTCTCTCAATTCGTTTGTCTATACGCTCGTCATCACTGTGTATATTCATGTATGTATGTATATGTATGTATGTATGTATCAATATGTACGAGTATACGTAATCTGTGCATGTGTGTGTGTGTGTGTGTGTGTGTGTGTGTGTGTGTGTGTGTGTGTGTGTGTGTGTGTGTGTGTGTGTGTGTGTATTTTTCACTGTTTGATCTGCTGTAGTCTCTGACGAGACAGCCAGACGTTACCGTACGGAACGAGCTCAGAGCTCATTATTTCCGATCTTCGGATAGGCCTGAGACCAGGCACACACCACACACCGGGACAGCAAGGTCACAACTCCTCGATTTACATCCCGTACCTACTCACTGCTAGGTGAACAGCAC